>NW_017306272.1:3660561-3699416 GCF_000935625.1 Nanorana parkeri
CTCTCCCTTTCTCTCTCTCTGTATCTCCTCTCTCTCTCTCTCTCTCTCTCTCTCTCTCTCTCTCTCTCCCTCTCCCTCTCTCTGTATCTCTTCTCTCTCTAGATAGATAGATAGATAGATAGGTAGATAGATAGATAGATAGATAGATAGATAGATAAACTTAAGGTTTATAACAAATTATTCTGTCCAGTTGGCCAGCCATGTAAGGGAACATCCTCATGTATTGGCGGCGCCCATACATGCGTGTAACATCACCCAACGCCAGCGTTGGGTAATGGCACGCACCCCGCCTCCAAGATGGCGGCGCATGCGCAGAACACGCCATTAGCCAATATGGCCGCCACAGGGTTTTTTTTATCAAGTGTGCGCTTGCTTTCGTATTCAGGTTCCAAAACAGCATAATTATTTGTTTCATCAAATGAAACGAATGAAAAGCTTTTTATAGGGATGTTCAGATACCTAGTACCATACTCGGTACAATTACAAGTACATGTACAGATACTTTTCCAGCTCCAAGACTAGACAGCAGTCATGATACGGAGCTCCTGGGATTTGTACATCTCTGTTTTAATGTATATATTTTTTATAAACATATATAAGGGATGCACCAATACCATTTTTTCAAGTAAAAGTACTGATACTTGTCCAAGTACTCAAAGATACAAGTACTGATACATTTTTGTTTATTGTCATATGACAGTTTTTCTAAAACAATAGAGACTAATGATTTCAGGACAGTGGTGGAGCACCAGAGCTGGGTCCCAGCTGCAACCGCTGCAACCCTGTTTGTTTTCGTGAAAATGACAAGTATCCGCACTGGAATATGAACATCGCTAGGTTTTATCCTTTTTATTATTTTTATCCGAGTCAAATTTTTATGCTGTGCCATGGTTTTATGTCTACCAATTTTATTACTTTTCCAAACAGAGTTAGGGAGCTCAGAGGGCCCTCAGAACTGAATGAATGCAAAACCAGACAAAGCTTGCAGGCAGAATTCATTTATGTGCAAAGTATTCATGTTCTTTCTGTTTGACTCCATAGAGCATACAGTCCTGGTGGACATTAGCAATATACAACTGGCGGGCCATAACTGGAAAACATTCATTTTATCTGCTCAGATTGCCAAAGGGGAGACCTCCAATTTACATTGCGCAGAACTCTTCCCTTTCTATAGAATTGACTTCTGGCCAGCACAGAAATCTGTTGCAGTAATAGATTAAAGTAAGATGAGGGAACATGTGTGGGCATGAGGTAAAAAGAGGCATTTGTAGCCGATGCTGAAACATTTCTATTTAGAATAAAGAAGATATAACTGTGAAAGGAGTGTATATCTGGACAGGGTCTCCGGAAGCAGGAGACAGGATGAGCTGTGTATTACATTACTTAGAAGTGGGGCCTTTTTTTCAAATGGTTCTATGTCCAGAGTGTAAAAGCAAACAATGGTCATTTGTATGTGCTGTTTTCAGTGTGCCCAACAGCCCTATGTTCTTTTGGTAACTGCATTCCATGAAATTCTGTGAATTGCCCTGCAGAAAATGAAAGGACAGTTCCAAGCGACAAGCTGAAAGAAACCATTCCTGTGAGAAATGTAGTGGCTGCAGTTGCTGACTTTTCATTCAGCAAATGCTTGTTGCTTAGGTGTCATTCTGACCTTTTAACAGAAAAAAATGCTACTGTTTGGCAGTTTTGAGCCACCTCTGTATCTGCTTGTGGGGTTGCAGCTTTAGGAACATGTGGCCATTGACCTTTCGCTGCTGCTCCGGTGGGCGGCGCTCCGAGCGGGATCATCTACTTTTTTTTTTTAGTTTCAATGATTTTTAAGGATTTTGCATACTTTTAAAGGGTGCCATGGCTTAAAACAAAGTTGAGAAATGCTTGGCTACGTGATGCTGGACATCCTCCAGCCAGGAAATGAGGCTCTGGGAGATACTATCTGACTTACTGCAACTCCTAATGCATACTGGGAAAAGCTCACTATCACGTTCCTGAGGCTGAGACTGGAAGATGGGGAGGCGCCTCTTGCGGTTCGCGTCCCGCGACCCCTGGAGTTTGGAACAGAAGGGCGCAGGGCAACGAGGAGCACGAGTGCCGAAGACTGGAAACGAGCACTGCGTGGGAGCAGCTGAGAAGAGAGGTCAGGAAGCCAAGGTCAAATCCGGTCGGGCAGGCAAGGTACAAAAACGTAAGGCAATCTCAAGGTCCAGGAAACAGGCCGGGGTCAAGGGCTGGCAGCAAGCAAGAGAGTAGTCCAGGGCAATCCGAGTCAGAGGCAGGCTTTAAACAATACAGGAACACAGGATACAACACAGCAAGCTGACAAGACCATCAGCAATGAAAGAGAGGCTGACTCCTCCTTAAATAGTCCCAGGATACTGACAGCTACCTCACTTCCTGTGTGGTTTCCCGCACATTTTGCCGCCATTCCCGCGCATGCGCAGTTTGCCGCGATTTCTCGCGCATGCGCCGTTTGCCGCGATTTCTCGCGCATGCGCAGTTTGCCGCGATTTCTCGCGCATGCGCAGTTTGCCGCGATTCATGCGGTTAACAACCGTGCCTTTACACTCACTGTGTGCGGTGAAATCAAAGTAAAAACTTTGAGTGCAGGAGATGACCCTGTACAACTGTGCAAGACTAAAGGTGAAGCTGGAGTTCAACTTTAAAATGTGCACATCCAGTGAATTCAGGTAGCTTTATCTATACCTACTGATTGTTCTGACATGAGGTCTGCTTATGTCTGCTCATGCATGTCTTCATGATATGCATACACCTGCGTTCACCTTGATGTGAGGAGAGACTGCAGTTCCACCGAGAAGCACATGTGATGTCTTGTCGAATTTGGGTGCACGGATTATATCAAACCTGGACTACAGTTAAGTTGAGTAATGTTTTCAGAAAGAGTGTTTTCTTGGTCAGGTTCACTTATTGCCTGAAGCTACACTTTAAAGATCAATGCCAATGGGCCACAGGAGACATAAAGCTTTGAAGCAGAGATTGGTACCAGCCCCAAATCTCTCTGTTTATTGATAGCTCCAAAAAGTCAATCACTCAGTGACTGAGCTACAAATAACTTGGAATTTCTACAAAGCAGACCTTTCATTCAAGTGATGCCAGTCAGTCATTCCCCATACAGGAGGCAGACGTCTATGTGGGGTGGACTGGTGTGCTATAGCATTGAAAAACACAAAATGTAAAAAAAGGGGTTCTGGTCTGAGGAGAAACATGGTAGTGCCAGCACCATGTTGTAAGGATGCTTTTCATCCACAGGAACTGGGAAACTGATCTGGACTAAGGGCAGGATGGCCGGACCCAAATACAGAATGAACTCTAATGGAAAACCTATTGCAGCATGCAAGGGAACTGAGACTGGAGTAGAGGTTCTCCTCCCAGCAGGGCAATGACCCTTAATACACAGCCAAACTACCCTGGCCTGGTTTATATTCACGAACACCAATGTCTTAGAGTAATTAGTCTAAGCACATACTTAATAGAGAATCTGTAGCACGACCTGAAAATCGCTGTTCATTTCCTCCTACATCCCTCAATAATTATGGAACTTTGCACAAAAAAGGATATCCATAACGAATCATCAAACATAGGTAAGTCATTTTTCAATTTTCACACTTATTTCAGAGTTTTATACCTTGCATGTAAATCTCCATTAAACTCTGTCATATGTTCAGATGTCATGTCCCCTATTGTCTCTACAGAAATCCCAATATTATATTTAGAGGAGAGGTAGCTGCCCTGTCTCTGTACACTATACATTGCTCACAAACACTAGAATCTATCAAGTCACATATTTTTCCCATGAAACAATCATATCACGGACATCTGTGTTGTTGTGTGGAGTGTAATGGTTTTAATGCAAATCATTTGTCACTTTCTTTTACTGGTACAGAGTTTGAGAATCGAGTATCAGCATTTGTATGTGGTCCTGTATTTGAAGAAAAAGAATAAAACCAATGGCTGTTTGACAAAATAATTTGAATTCCATGGTACTGCTCCAAGTTAACCTTGGCCCATTGCCAAAAGACAAGTCGTTTTGGAAGTCCCTGCTGACCCCTGCTAGTGAGCAAGAAGATGATTACTCTAGTTGACGTAACCTGAGATGTAAAAGGGACCTCAGGCCATTTGGAGGGGTAATCAATTCTAATTATGGCATACTGTAGGAAGACTGTTCTGGCTCACTTCAAATGGTTCAGTGATATTAATACAGTTTGTCTACCCACCCTATATGGGGCCACAGTTTACCACACAGGTTTAGTTATGAGGTTAACTCTTTACAATCTGTTTTCCTATTTACAGCCCACATAGTTAGGTAGAGTTAATCTTAACATACCGTAGAAGGTGAAACAAACAGTATTTACATGGAAGCAATTGTGGTTTTGCATATTTGCTTTATATTTCCTTTCATTTTGATCAGGATTAGGAAAATAAGATGTTTAAAATAATTTTTATAATCAGAGAGATATGTAATATTGCATGTTTATATTTTGTATATTTTCTTTACATGTAGGTGAAGTTCTTGGATCCCTTTCAAATGTTTACACAATCTACTCATTGATGATCAAAGTCTGTTGTTGTAAGAGCTCTGTAGCTCAAGCTGCAATTTACACTCACAAGTGACTGAATCATCACAGAGACTTATCCCTTATTGGACAACTTTTTCCTCTACTCCGCATGCACGCTGCCTTGGCGTGCTTTTTGACTCTGACCTCTCCTTTTCCCCTCACATTCACTCTATCACTAAATCGTGCTGTTTTCATCTGAAAAACATTTCTCACTGAGGAAACCACCTTAATGCTTGTCCATGCGCTAATCTTTTACCGACTTGACTACTGCAGCCTTCTTCTCATCAGCCTGAAACGTGTCCAGTTTGCCCCCCTTCAGTCCATATTGGACGCTTCAGCCAGACTCATCTACCTTACCTCCTGCTACTCTTACACGTCAACCCTCTGTCAATCTCTGCACTGGCTTCCTGTTTCTTTTAGGATACACATCAAACTTCTCAACCTTACCTACAAAGCTCTGCATAACTGTGCATCGGCTTACAGTACATTTCATCCCTAAATAGAACATATATTCCAAATCTGCCCCTTCGTTCCACCAATGACCTGAGACTATTCTGCCCACTCACCCGCACACACAACTCTCATCTACAGGACCTCACCAGGGCTGCCCCCACCTTATGGCATTCTCTCCCACGCCACATCACACTCTCACCATCCCTACAGGTCTTTAAAAAATCCCTCAAAACGCACCTCTTTAGAGAAGCCTATCAGCTCTCCTCTTGATTTCTCACCCTCTACAACCTTCCCTTCTGCTCCTGTTTCCCAGTACTCCCAAATCCCCTCCCATTTTATTGGTATACATCAGTAGTCTCCCCTTCCCCACTACTGTGTCTTTAGTCCCCTTCATCTTACACTGTAAGTTTGTTTGGGCAGGGTCCTCCTCACCTACTGTTCCTATATGTCAATGATGCGTGTCAAAAGATTGTGCAGCGCTGCAGAATATGTTGGCGCTATATAAATGATTGTAATTGTAAGGGTTTTATTATTAAGCCACAGAGAGTCTCTAGGCAGGGAGCCACTGCTGTATTGTCTATATAGGTAGCCTAGAATGTGAGTATAGAAGTAGTGTCACCAGCTTGTGTTGAGGCCATTGGGTGAGGTGTGTTGGATATTGATTTGGGGTGAGGTGAAGGTTCTGAGATGGTTGCTGTCAGTGGAAAGGGTGTTAGAGTTGGGTGGTGTCACATAGGGGATAAGTGTTGCACTTGGTTCAGGGCGTTGGATGGAAAGGAGGTTGTTGTTATGGGTGTGGAGTGCTGGAGATGGGTCCAAGCTTACTTGTTTGCATTTGGTCCAGAGGCTTCAAGCTACAATTCCCAGTTCAGCTGATTGTGTCATGCTTTGCCTATATAATAATATTTGCACTGGGCTGACTGCTGAGATGATGTAGACAGACAGTGAAGAGCAAGTTATATCTTGTATGGCTTTTCAGCATTAGTAATTAATCTATGTTAAAGAATAAAATGGGGTGGACATAGCAGACCGTGCCAACAAAGTAGAACTGAAAGCTTATTTGCTGTGACAATCAATACAGTGCACACAGTATGATCTCACACTAGTAAGGGTAAATAACTGAGCAGCAGCATGCAGAAATGTGGGTGGATGTTTGAACTATGATCAATGAGCATTATGGATTCTTCAGTTCTGACTGCATGCAGCATATTGTAAACGGTAAGCATGCTTAAGTCTTATGCAGTCATACAAAGAAATTGAGCAAAGTTCAAATGTTTTTATTACAGCTTCTTAGCACAGTAGCATCTAAATACACACACATGTGCATATGCAAATTCTAGGGTGAGTGCTCGAACGTACAGCCATTAGCAACAGAAAACTCTGTCTCCATTAGTTATTTCCTTTGCTCTACTTCACCTTGATGGGTATAAAACACATTTCTAAAATGCAGTAAATGATGACGTTAGGCAAGTTTTCATATTCTTATTGCATAAAGAAAGCAACATCTGTATGGCATTGTCCTAAGAGCAAGAAAACGCTCAATTATCATATCAACAACACCATTTTGGATTGTCTATTCATGTCATACAGTTATGCTGGGCACACACCTTACAACCATCGCAAGACTTTTGTCTTGCGATGGTTGTAAGGTAATTAAAAAAACGTACGATATGCCTATCTTGAACAGGCAGATCGTACTTGCGATGATCGCAAGCCCACCCCGCTGAGGGGCGGGCTTCCGATGACCGCAATGCCGAACGAGCAGTGTGCGGTTGCGCACACCGGCCCGTCCGGCTTTTATCTTACGAACATGCTACACACCCGCCGAAAATCGTACGATTCTCGACGGGTTTTTCGAACATGTTCCTAAGATAAAAGTTGTGCGACCTTACAGTAGTAGAGGTGGCATGGCTTCCACACACCTTACGATAATCGTGCAATCGCGGGATTTCCCGCAATTATCGTACGATTATTGCAAGTTGTGTGGGCACCTTAACATAGTTTGCTGAATAAGGGACAACTTCATTAAAATTGGAGAAAAGTTAAAATTGTGTGAGCTGTGTCCAGTAGATTAAACAAGAATTCCGATTGGTCACTACGTGCAATAAACCAAATTTTGTGCTTCTCTTCTTCTGTTTTGAAGGAATCCGCCCCAAGTTGGTCTCTTGATTAGGCAGAAATAACCACTATGTACTAAAGGAAAATGACAGTGGTGAGAATATTCAATTTTCAATCATCAATATTCTAGTTTGAAGGTTGTGTGATAGTTGGGCTGGATCTGTTTGTAGCTTGCATAGACTAGACATAGGGTTTAGGATTAAGCTGATATTCTGAATTTTAGCACGTTGGCCTCTATAAAATGCTATAATAAATTAAATCAAAAGGGCTAAATCTGTACACAGAGCTCATTTTAATTAGTGTGTACTCACTAAGCCCCTAGGATTTGCCCTTTCAGTTTTCAAGTCAGCACATTACAATACAGCGGGGATTGGGCGTGTTGTGAGTTAGTTCACCTTTTAAGTTTTTTATGACAAGATGAACTAACCCTTTAAGCAATAGTTGTATCCTTCTGCATCATAGCTAACTTATTTTGTGCCAGAAGGCGATGTACCCAATCAAAACTGCAATGCATTGAAATATATATGCACCTACCTGCTGAAAGCTACTAATCTGTGACTACGCAAACACTGCGTACATCATATTGTGATGATCATACTCTTTTTAATGAAGTGTCTTCTTGTCATAACACCTTGTCATGTATACATATGTAGTATGTACGTAGAGAGTCAATCTACATCATCAGTCTGGTTAGCACTGTCCTGTATAAATTGTGTGTTTCCTCTGCTTTGACAAATCATGAGAGCCAGTGAGTGTAGAGGAGATACGAGTATTAGACAGGCACCCTAGTCTAATATATAAAAATCGTGAATGTAAGAAATGACGTGGGGTGCTTCCAAAACCCATACCAGACCCTTATCCCATATAGGGAAGATGTACAATGATTCTGCGCTGGGTTGTGAATAAATTATTCTAAATGTACCTGCCAGCGTGAAAATATGGAGGCTGCAGCAAAAAGTGACTCCTAGGTCAATACACAGAAATAGGGGTCTGGTATGAACTTTAAGGGGGGACCCCATGCAAGTCAGAGTGCCACCTTTCACACTAGGAAACCCTCTTCAAATCAGAAGCCCGCTTCACGTCAGAGCCCCACTCTTTTACAGCAGAGGCATGATGTGAAAATTTCGAGACACTCCTGAGGAAGCCAGAAGGCGCCCTGGTTGAGAAAGGCTGCTATAAGCTATCATGTAGCAACAGATTATTATTATTATAATAATATAGGATTTATATAGTGCCAACAGTTTGCACAGCGCTTTACAATATAAAGGGAGACAGTACAGTTACAATACAATTCAAATCAAGATGAGAGGGCCCTACCCATGAGAGCTTACACTCTAAAATGATCAATATGAATTGTTACTAACAATTATCATTATACCACGCTTACATTTACCAAATTATTTCAGAACAAGTTTATCTGTTGTGTATATGTAAACGTTTATAGAGTAAACCCAAAACTAACAAATGATCTATTCAGGAAGTTGCACTAACCTTCACCTTGCACAGACAATAACTCGGCAGTAAAACTGTTGCCTTAAGTGCTTATAGAAGTCTTTCAAAAAGTCTGTCAGCATAGTCCATCTGCATAACATGATCATGGCAACAACTACATGTATGTCTTTTCCATGGCAACAGAAATAAACAGTTGTATAAATGTGTGCACTGACTCAGACAGTCGCCTTCCCCTCTCTCAGTTCTCGTACCGGGCTGACTTCCAACATTCCAGTTCTATTAGATATTGAGTGTTGCTTCCAATTTTAAGTTTTTTTACTTTCTTTTATATCCTTGGGGATTAAGATGCAATAAAACACTGGGGAGGACTGAAATGTAGCCACACCTCCATTGTATTATTGGCCTTTAATTATTTTTCCTGTTCATTTGTAGCTTCGAAGTACTCGATGAGGTTTTCTTTTTGTACCAGATGTCTGTTATTATCTTCTAAAAGAATGTCTGCGATCTGTAAATTAATCTGTAGACTCTTTTTTTCTTCTGCCTGAGTGCACCTGCCAATAAGTGTACTCTCTAGATCTATGAGAATTCCGTATTTTACCTATTATTACACAATACTCTAAACAAATTGGTGTAAAGGGACATTAAAGGAATAGTACAGGTTTTCCAAAAAATTAATAAATGCATGCACATTAAAAAAAAGAAAACAATATGCATTTATAAAAGGGTATCTATGGTCAAAAACTAGCAATGCATGATGGGATATGTAGTCTTGAGATATCAAGATTGCATCACATCAAGAAGCAGGAAAAGAGATGCAAAGCACACTGGGAATCCAGGAAGTTGTTGAAAGTGATGGGCAGACAGAAGGCAGCACTCATTACATAAAAGGGATTTTTTCATGTAAGCTTTGATTGCATTATCAAAACCAAATCTAGTATGTATTCATATTACAATGCTGATAGGATAGTATATAGTATGCTGGGACTGGAACTCATTTCATTGTTTGCATTTGAGCTTTCAAAGCATTGCAACCCAAAAAAAAGAATTTAAACAAGTGTAGTATCAGGCTGCAACATGATAAAATAAAATAAAAAAAAGGTAAAGGGGGTTGGAATACTTTCTGAATGCACTATACATATATAATGTATATACACTATATTACCAAACATATTGGGACACCTGCCTTTACACGCACATGAACATTAATGGCATCCCAGTCTTAGTCCGTAGGATTCAATATTGAGTTGGCTCACCCTTTGCAGCTATAACAGCTTCAACTCTTCTGGGAAGGCGTCCACAAGGTTTAGGAGTGTGTCTATGGGAATGTTTGATCATTCTTCCAGAATCGCATTTGTGAGGTCAGGTACTGATGTTGGATGAGAAGGCCGGGCTCGCAGTCTCCGCTCTAATTCATCCCAAAGGGGTTCTATCGGGTTGAGGTCAGGACTCTGTGCAGGCCAGTGAAGTTCCTCCCCCCCAAACTGGCTCATCCATGTCTTTATGGACCTTGCTTTGTGCACTGGTGCGCAGTCATGTTGGAACAGGAAGGGGCCATCCCCAAACTGTTCCCACAAAGTTGGGAGCATGAAATTGTCCAAAATGTCTTGGTATGCTGATGCCTTAAGAGTTCCCTTCACTGGAACTAAGCGGCCAAGCCCAACCCCTGAAAAACAACCCCACACCATAATCCCCCCTCCACCAAACTTTACACTTGTCACGATGCAGTCAGGCAAGTACAGTTCTCCTGGCAAACCCAGTAACGTCCATTGGATTGCCAGACAGAGAAGTGTGATTCGTCACTCCAGAGAACACGTCTCCACTTCTCTAGAGTCCAGTGGCGGCGTGCTTTACACCACTGCATCCGACGCTTTGCATTGGACTTGGTGATGTAAGGGTTGGATGCAGCTGCTCGGCCATGGAAACCCATTCCATGAAGCTCTCTACGTACTGTTGTTGTGTCAATCTGAAGGTCACACGAAATTTGGAGGTCGTTAGTTATTGACTCTGCAGACAGTTGGCGACTTCTACGCACTGTGCGCTTCAGCATACGCTGACCTCGTTTTGTCATTTTATGTGGCCTACCACTTTGCTGCTGAGTTGCTGTTGTTCCCAGTTGCTTCCACTCTGTTATATTACCACTAACAGTTGATCGTGAAATATTTAGTAGCAAGGAAATTTCACGGATGGACTTACTGCACAGGTAGCAACCTATCACGGTACCACGCTTGAATTCACTGAGCTCCTGAGAGCGACCCATTCTTCCACAAATGTTTGTAGAAGCAGTCTGCATGCCTAGGTGCTTGATTTTATACACCTGTGGCCATGGAGGTGATTGGAACACCCAAATCCAATGATTTAGAGGGGTGCCCCCAATACTTTTGACAATATACAGGTATTCCTCACTTAAAGACCGAGTTCCGTTCCTACGACCAGGTCGTTAAACTAATTGGTCGTTAAGCGAGGGACTGTATACAGTACTGTACTGCGTTAGTACAGTACTGTATAGTGTTGCAGATGTACAGTACTGAACAGTGTACTGTAAATCGGTCAATAAAATACTTACTGAGACCTAAGTGGAGAACGGAGTTCAGCACTTCCGCCGGCGAGAGGTTGCACTGCCGCTGCCACGTTCCCGCACGTAAGGTCGGAGAGCTGGTCGTAAGTGCGAATCTTTTTGTTTTTTAAACAAATCTTCCCATAAAGTGGAATAAAGCTTGATAATGTTCATTATTGATGAGTTATAACAGTGATTGTAATTATGAAATTAGCACTGGGGAGCCTTTTATACCTTAAAACATCACTTTATCAACTTGTTTATTGCCATTGATTGAAAGACTGACACGCTGTGAACGGATTCATTTTCTGCTGGGTGTTGGGGTTGACTTTCAGAGAAAAACAAGTTGCTTGCCTATTATTTCTAATGATTATTGTCCAGCTGCTCGAGTTTGCAGATGCTTAAAGGGCAAACCACCTACTGCTGATCATTACAATATAGCAAAGCATGTATCTCTAAACTACAAAAATATTTGTAGTAGATACACCATGACTGTAAAAGTGTTAGCCTATACAGCAATGAGGTGATAAGATTTAGTGTATAATGTTTAACATGAATGCTCAATGTCTACAACATGTGCAGTAATTTTATATTGTTAAAATAAATGCTATCAATAAAATATTGAAAATATTGATTCAAGCAGAAATTCTGCTTCAGACTGAAGTAGAACAACTGTGAAGTGTGCCTCGTACTTTACATGATTGCAATCAAAATATACATGTATCACATCATTGCACTTTGATAAAATCATTTTTGATAGGGTATGGGGTAATCAGTAGGTTTGTTATAATCCAACTTTTTTATATTCTTTAAAAAAATATCAAAAATATAAAAAAGAGAAGACTCAGGTAAGGAAGCAAAAAATTAATTTATATAACAATTACAATGGGCCTGTATATCAGCCCTTTGGAAGAAAGACACCCTTCCCATTGTATCCCTCTGGTTCACCAAGATTAGGGAACTCATGAACTTTGAAGATCCAGCTTCCTCCCTCACAAATACAGAGGAGAAACTCAAATCTACCTGGTTTTCCTGGATTTACTTTACTGCTATCTCCTTTTTTCTATCCCCCGAAAACCCAATTAATTGGGGAACAAGTAACTATCCGTTGAACTGTACTTGAATGGCCGCAGAGGCTGGGATAGGTTAAGGAATGCCTGGAAAACACTGGGTGCACAGTCTCAATCACTCACAAATTGTCCAGAGCAGCTTGCAGTCTGCCCAAAGGTCTGCTCTAAAGCAACATATGAAAAGTAAGAAAACATTTTAAAATGTATTTTTAGGTATGATGTGTGAATGGGAATTATTACTAAGTATATAGTGGGTGTTTCTCAACCTGGACTGCAAAAATGGAGATACAGTTTATTGCATTGCACTTTAGCATGCATGCATTAGGGCACTGCAACAGTGTGAACCTAACCTTAAATTGACACTAAACTCAAGACTTAAATCTTAAAAATACATTTAAGTACCTTGACTATTAACAAAAATGTATTTTATTTGTGTATCACTCGGCTGTAGATCCTCAAATCATCTCTGAATTGGTGCTGATACTGTCCTCTATTCTGGAGGGTGGCTACTTTTTTCCTCATGGTCTTGTGTGTGTTGTAAAGTAGTCACCACTCCAAGCTCACTCCCGTGATGGACTACAATCTCACATTTAGTTTACTAATTTGTATTGGGATTGTAGTCCATCACAGGAGTGAGCTTGGAGCGGTGGCTACTTTAGAACACACACATGGACCATGGGGAATAAATGAAGCCACCCTGCAGAAGGAAGGACAGATGTAAGCAGAAAATCAGAGATGATTTGAGGATCTACAGCCGAGTGATACACAAATAAGATACATTTTTGTTAATAGTTAAGGTACATGAATGAAAGTTTAAGATTTAACTCCTGAGACTAGTGTCACTTTAAGCTGCCCCCCCCCCCCCTCTCTCTCTCTCTGTACAGTATATAGTGTGTATGTGTGTATAATATATATACACACACACACACACACACACACATGTGTGTGTACATATCATGATAAGAGAGAATTTACGAGGCAGAAAGAGACAAAAGTCGAATTCACTCACCTGTATTAAAAACTTTTATGACTCAATGAGACACCATGTGGCCATCTTTGATATTGCAGCCACAGAAGATAATGCAAAATCCACTGAATTTACAATAAAAGAAAACCCTGAGAATAATGCAATGTCATAAATGACACTTCCAAAAGTAAAATTTAAATATGCACATATCTAATGACAAACAAACAAATAGAGAACCTTTTTGTGAATTCAGTACAGCTGGATAAAATGTTGACGAGTAAAACTATGCCTTAAATTCTTTTTCCAGAATATGCATGAATAAGAGTCCTTTTCAAGATGGCTTTCTTATATAGCGTTTGGCAGAGCTATTCACACATATGGTGCCATAAATTGATTGTTTTATTTGACGGGAGTTTTTAGAAGGGTCTCAGTTGGAAGTATGCCTGCACCACGATCACCTCACTCAGCCAGTCTTGTACAAAGTATTGAGAGAAATTAATTGTTCAAATTCCAGTAAAATAAATTGAGTGGAAAGGTTTGGTGTTGGAGCCAAAGAGCTCCATAGCAACCAGCACTATATTGTGACTTATGTGCCGTGATATACAGAAATGATATCCCTCTGGCTCTAATGGTTGGATTGATTCCATGAGCATGGTACATGGAGTGATGGAGATTGGTTTTCATAAACTTGCACTAATGACAGTGTACAGAGTAAAACATTTATTTTGTATCATAAGCTTAATCTCCCCGTAGAATAGGAGGAACGGGAGTTTGTGATAAACATCTTATTGTGAAAGATCTGATCATTGCCAGAATATCATGCTGTGATTTCTTGTTGGAAAGATCATTTTGTAATATGCTTCATAATGACAAAGAATGTAATTATTACTTACATAATTGGGCTCCAGAAAATGTGCACGTGTGTGACATTATGTCAGATGCTGATGATCTAATGAATCAAAATTCTTAAAAAATACACTATAATCATAACTGTAAATAAAGCTTTGAGATGCGTACGAGGATCACAGCCTACCTGTTCAGGTTTTCAGATTTTCAACCAAGAATTGTTGTACTGCAGGGGTAGGCAACCTTGACACTCCAGCTGTGATGAAACTACAAAACCAATCATGTCTCTGGGACTCATGCATGTGTTTGTTAGTCTTGCAATGCCCCATGGGACTTGTAGTTCCAGAACAGCTGGAGGGCCGAGGTTGCCTACCCCCTTTTGTAGAGAAAAAATCTATTCCACTCCCTTTTTGTTTGTAGATCTGGTAATTTCGCTTTCGCTTACTTGTTTGTAATTCACAATAGGTATTCCCTAAAAACTCAACTGCAGGCACCATCCTGTCTATGGCAAGCAGAAATACTCATGTATTAGACTGCAAGTTCTAAAAAGTTTATCATAGTAATAACTGCACTCCCCCACACGGCAAGGGATAAATGCTCCTTTATGCTTAGATTGCCAGTAAAAAGGACTTTAACCTGCCCTATCCCTCATTCCCCGGCAGACTGTGCTCAGCTCTTCTCCCTGACAATCCAGGTTATGGGCAATACATCCTTACGTACCATACAGGGCTTTTGGATCTCCATTGTACTCAATGATGTCAGAGGCGGCTGCCAACGTGCCTTAGAAAAGAGGCTGCAGAAACCGGCCTTACAGCATGGAGGGTGCCTCCGGAAGCGAGAGATTAGGCAAGTAAAAGTACTTTTATCTTGTACCCTTGGCATAAATGACCAGTTAACCCTTGCAGTGCAGGGGGAGCCCCTCTGCAAGGAAGAAGTTTTCTTTTCCACAAAATTCGGCTTTAAGGTCCACACAAAGTGCCCTCTCTTGCTATGTTGTCCTTAGCACTGCGTGTAAGTGCCATATAGAAGAAATATGCCCCTGTAATTAGTTCTGCTTGTACATCTGAACCCCCGCAATTCTTGCAGACTCCAGACACCCAGTTATATAAAAGTTTGCAAAGCCCTGAAGAAGGGGAACATTTGAAACCCCAGAAACATATTGGCTGTTACACTTTGTGTCATCTTGATTAAAGAACTCTAGGGAAAATGTTTCCTTAACCCTTGCAGTGGGGCTACCCTGACACTGCAAGGGTTAAGTGCTCCTTTTCTTCTAGGTCCCAAAAAAAAAGTTATACTCACCTGATCCTCAGAGCCAGCCTGCTTTTAGACCGTTCCTTCCAGCATCTCTCCCCCTCTGCTGCAGTGGTCTAAGGTCCCTGAGTCATCACGCTCTATACACAGTGTATAGGTGTGAGGACCCTGTCTGCAAGGTTTGGGTGTGTATAACTTTTTTTTTTATCAAGACCAAAACGAGCACTTAACCTTTGCAGTGCAAGGGTACCCCACTGCAAGGGTTAAGAAAAGTTTTCCCTGGAGTTCTTCTAACTCCAGGGAAAAATACAAGTTTAATACTAAAGTATTAAACTTGTACTTTTAGACTTTTTAGAAATTGGTTTAACCCTCTCTTTGTGCTTCTAGTCATTATGCAATGACAGGGCATAAAGTGACTCTTTATGCCCTGATGAAGAGACCCTGCGTGGTCTCGACACGTTGGCTCTTGTGATTGTGTGACGTCTATGTCCAATAAATGGAAATGTTGGATTATTCCACTGAGTGCTGGTGGTGGTTAATGCTAATGGGTGGGCAGCTGAAGATCATACCCTAGACAGACTAGAGATGAACCGGGCATTCAGCGGCTCCTTCAGGGGGTGAGGGCTAAATATAAACTGGAAAAGGGTGAATTCATTACGTTAAAACATTTACAGGGTTATTCACAAAAGGGTGAAGAGTTTGGAGAAGTGAACAATCTAGGCCAACTGAACTGGAAAGTGAGCTAAATTGGAGAATTTTTCCCAATTAGCTATTTTGACCTAGATTGTTCACTTCTCCTTCCTGCCTTCTCCGAACCCTTCACCTTTTGTAAATAACCCTGTTAGATTTATATATCGTTAAAGAAGAGCTCTGGGCAAAAGATTTCTTAACCCTTGCAGTAGGGCTACCCCCAGTACTGCAAAGGTTAAGTGCTTGTTTTGGTCTAGGTGCAAAAATAACAGTGTAATACTCACCCAATCTATTCTATTGATCTTTATAAATAACACCAAATTGAGCTCTACTATCAACAGCGGTGCCCCCTTTTGTAGATACAATGGTCAACAGGGAAGATTTCAAGCAATCTCTCTCCTTTAACCCTTGGGGGGTTGAATGAGAGAAATCTAGCCATGTACGGTTAGCATTTATTATAGTATCTGTGTTGTAGCAACCAATCAGAATTCAATCAAATAGGATGATCAGGAGTTTGTGTAGGTTTTCTCTGGGTACTCTGGTTTCCTCCCACATACCAAAGACATGCTGGAAGGTTAATTGGATAGGGACCTTAGATTGTAAGCTCCTTGAGGGCAGGGACTGATGTGAATGTGCAACTATGTAAAGTGCTGTGTAAATTGTCGGTGCTATATAAATACCTGTAATAAATCAAATAAAAAAAATTATTAAATACAAATTAAATGATCCTTTGCTCATTAAACAGAACCTGTCAATAGAAAATGTAGGCTAAACCAACTTTACTAGGTTATAGCAGGCAACACATGGTGCTGGTGCATTCTACAACGCCTTGGTAAGTGTCAGTACCAATGAATAAGATTTTACCTTCATTAATGTAGAATCAAACTAAAGATTCTAAACTGCATCTTAATTCTAATAGGTTGCTATATGCCACTGCGGTTTACACATTGCGTGCTGTCCTGTTAAATTTGTCAAAAAGAAGCTTCAACAAAAAATATTTCCCATATGCAGTATGCTGATTACAAACATTCTTAGGCATTTAACATATTTTGGCAAACATTTAAAATACAGCAAAGACAATTCCTACAGGATGTATTATGGATCTGTTGTCAAAAGGCTTATTCACCTCTCCATCATGTTTCACACTGATCACAACGTTGGCAGTGACTGAGAAATTAGTATTGATCTGTCTTCAAGTGCAGGACCAGAAGGTCTTCCCTGCATTGTGCTAGCAAAGCTCCTGCATATGTGTGACCCCGGCGGCGGCCAGTGAGATGCAGGTGTACTGGCCAGTCCTCCCTATCACTAGATCATTGTCTCTGGCAAGCTTTCCCATTCAGTCACCTCCCTTAGCCATTCATCTTTAATGACAACCCCATAAGCTTCAATAAAAGCAGGCTGAGCAAATGAACTTGTGACCTGTAAAAAAAAAGTCTTGGCCTTTTAACAAATACTAAAGAGTATTATATACAGTATCTAACAGTACTAATGCAGCATTAGGTGACACGGTGGCCTAATAGTGACATGGAGATGTAGTGTCTGGGAAAAAAAACTTAAATTGTAAACTTCACCGACAACCTTTGATGTTTGCATAAATAGAGTTTAAAGGGTTTCTGAAGTCGCAGCACATACTATTCCATTATAACATCAGCATTGTAATAGGAATTCATACTTTAGTTGTTTTTGTTAATGCAAATCAAAGCTTACTTGGAAAAAATCTGTTTCATGTAATGAGTGTTGTCTTCTGTCTGCCCATCACTTTCAACAATTCCTTGGATTCCCTGTGTGCTTTGCATCTCTCTCCCTGCTGCCTGATGTGATGCAGTCTTGAATGATTACTCAAGACTACATAGCCCATGATACATTGCAACACTCGAGTGGTTTAATGGGAAACATTTAAATGTCTTAGAATGGCTTGTTCAAAGCCCAGAGCTCAATCCAATTGAGAATCTGTGGCATGACTTAAACCCATCCAACTTGAAGGAGCTGGAGCAGTTTTGCCTTGTGGAATGGGCAAAAATCCCAGTGGCTAGATTTGCCAAGCTAATAGAGATGTACCCCAAGAGACTTGCAGCTGTAATTGCTGCAAAAGGTGGCTCTACAACTAAAAAAATATTTTGCATCTTCACAGTGCTAGGCATGTGTAAATCAAATGATACAAACCCCCAAAAATCAATTTTAATTCCAGGCGGTAGTGCAACAAAATAAGAAAAATGCCAAGGGGGTGAATACTTTTGCAAGCCACAGTATATTTTAGTGTTTTCCTCCCATGAAGGACAAAGTAACAGGTTTTCTTTAATGCCCCCTTCACTGGTAGCACTCTTTACTCACATTTGCTTCACCTCTCTGCTCCTCCGTTCTGACATCTGAAGCAAAGAATATAACCAATATGAAGAAGCATGTGTCACTTCCCTTCTGTTACATGGGGGTGACATTTCACACTCACGAAATGAGTGGCAAGGGAGTAAAGAAAGATAAGTATGTATAGCTAGTTAGAGAAGCATCAAAGCAAACCCAGAATAAAATGGATGTAGCATTGTAGCAATAAACTTCTGATTTATATGTTTTAAAGGAAAGGGGATGGCTTGACAATGCCTGAGCTGCAGAAAATCTCATGACTCTTCTCTAAAGTTTCTGCAACCCCCCAACCCCACCAGTCCCTCCTCTTCAGAATTACCAAGAGATCTTCATAGGTGGCCTAATAAGGGACGGAAAAACAAAACTAGCCATATAAATATATTGTGTCTTGTTGCTTTCCTATGCGTTGACTGACAAAATACAGCCATACCTGCGATGAGATATATCTTTATTATACATTGGCCATTGGGGCTACCCCCGCATTGCAAGGATTAAGTGCTCGTTTTTGTCTAGGTTCAAAAAACTTATGCTTCCCCGAAGCTCCAAGCTGGCCAGCTTTCACAGCGTTCACTCCAGCTTGTCTCCTGCTACGCTGCAGCATTGGGTTGTTCTTCAACGTCCTCACTTCTATATACAGTGTATAGAATGTTAGACCGTGATGATTTACGGGACCTTAGACTGCTGCAGAGGAGGGGGAGAGAGGCTAGAAGGACTGGTCTAGGAACAAGCTAGCTCTTCAGTTCAGGTGAGTATAACTTTTTTTCGACCTAGACATAAATGAGCAGTTAATTCTTGCAGTGCTGGGGTAGCCCCACTCCAAGGGTTAATAACATGTTTTCCCCGGAGTTCTGCTTTTTTGAAGCCTATATCCGGGGAAACAAAAAAAAACTACCCTTGCAGTGGAGCTACCCGATACACTGCAAAGGTTAAGAGCTCGTTTACGCTTGGGGGACCAGAGGAAAGCACTTTCACTTACCTGATCCCCATTCTCCTATCGGTCAGCACTTGCCTCTCCACTCCAGCTGTTCCTTGGTGTCCTTGCATCTAATGCAGGTCTATGGAACCTACATTAGATGCAATGACATCAGTGGTCCTTAGACCGCCAGAGCAAAGGGGAGAAGAGGCTGTGGGGACCAGCCTAGCAGTCTGGGAGGGGGATCAGGTACGTAAAACAGTCTTTACCTGTTCTTAGGCATAAATGATCAGTTAAGTCCATATATAACATTCATATTCCCTGGGGAATGAACAATGGCGCCTTCTTATCTGCACACCAGTGTATCAGAGGATCATAAAGCAAACCTTAACTTCAGGGTCAGCCATGGCCAGCAGCATATGGCAGTTAAATATTCAAATATACTATGACAGTGAACCACAAATTGTCACAGTAGACTTTAAATTGCAATCAATATATAAGTTTTTTTCCCTCTGCTAAGTATCCATGGTCACCAGAGATTTTCTTTTCCATCTGTTCATGTATATAATTTGGTTGTTGTATATTAAATTGTGACAAGCACAGATAAATGGGGGGAACAAAATTCAAAGAACAGAATCAATTAAAACGTCATAGATTCTGTTTGTGTCTGATTCCTTAGCCAGCTCTAGGATAAGAACAAAGAAAGGTGAACAAAATAATGGAATGATGTGTAATGGTGCCTATAGACAGTAGGGAAAGTTTGGCCAATCCGGCCATTTACAGTCACACCAGGAAACATTTGTATATCTGTAGGCTTTCCAGGTTGCCTGATGGCAGAGCCAGTTCTCATCCATCCCTCTCTGTAGGTACATATATGTAAGAATTGCCTATGTAAACCTGCCTGTGAACAGAACCATAACGATTGTTTACCAGCTGGATCATGTGTAAACAGCCTGTTGTGGTCTAGTTACTTTCAGTACAATAATACTTAAGGCCTCTTCACAGCTGTCTGCGCTGGTGAGTTGCGGTAATGCTCGTGTGTTGACGCTCGTTATGTTGGGCATTGTATTAGGGTAGGGCAGTATGTGCAGGATAGAAGTGTGAAGGGTATGATATGGCAATATGTACAGCAGATAATTACAGTTTGTATGATGATAGACAATGGGGTTGCTTTACTAAAGGCAAATAGGCTGTTCACTTTGCAAGGGAACTTAGGGGACAATATATGCAGGAAGAGATTGTGAAGTATACGGTAGCAGGCAGCATGTGCAGGAGAGGAGTGTGGAGGATATGATGGGGAGGGGGGTGGGGGTGGAAATGGGCAGTGGGGGGGGGTTGAGTGTTACAATATATACAGAAGAGGATTACAGGTTGTATGATATTTAGACAAAATGTGCAGTAGAGAAGTATTAAGGGTATGACAGTAGACAATATCTGCAAGAGAGGGGTGCGGAGGGTATGGCAGTAAACAATATGTTCAGGTGAGGCGTATGAAGTGTATAGCATTGGGCACTATGTGAAGGGTATGACAGTAGAAAATATGAAGGATGCAGAGGGTGTGGCATTGGGCAGTATGTGCAGGAAAAGAGTGTGGAGGGTATGACAGTGGACAGTATGTGCAGGAGTGAGGATGTGTTGAGAGGACAGTATGTGTAAAAGAAGAATGTGGAGGCCATTACAGTGGGCAGCATATGCAAGAGTGGGGTGTGAAGGGCATGACAGTGGAAAGTGTATGCAGTAGAGGAGTGCGGAGGGTATGACAGTGGGCAGTATGTGCAGGTGTGGGGTGTGGAGGGTATGACAGTGGACAATATATGCAGGAGAGGAATGCGGAGAGTATGGCAGTGGGCAGTATGTGCAGAAGGTGGGTGTGGAGGGTATGACAGTGGACAATATATGCAGGAGAGGAGTACGGAGGGCATGACAGTGGACCGTATATGCAGAGGAGGAGTGCGGAGGGTATGACAGTGGGAAGTATGTGCAGGAGTGGGGTGTGATGAGTATGACAGTGGACAATATAAGGAAGGCCCGAAGCGGAAAAAATAAATAAACGCAGGGCATACATGACAAGGTGTATAGGGGAGACAAGCTAAAAGGGGTTAACGAGGGTTCGGTCTTGGGGACATGGTCACTTACCTGATTGGACAGGTCGAAAGGTGAGGCGGGGCTTGAACGGTGGTCTGAGGAGGAGGGTCTTCTCAGCAGCAGTTGGAGATTGTCTGAGGTAGAGTGAACTTCCCTCCCGCCCGCCCAAGGATTTTTGGCTAGTCTGGGTAGTTATGCGGTTGGGGTCTTTGGAGGCCATCAAATAATAGGTGCTGGTGGTGAAGGTTTGGGGACCTGTCCTGGTATGGGTCCTCTATCCATCTATTGATATTTGGAGTGTATGCGGTCAGTTGGTGGTTGTCCCCGAGGCGGTGTGTTGCGGCTGGGGGCCTAACAGGTTGTAGTACTGCCGCAAGTAACGGATCAAAGTTGTGGCCTTCAAAGACCTGCAACTTTGCTCAGGTAATTCTGATAATTGTTTATATAGGATGTTTTATATATCAAAGTTGTTAATAAACGGCTGCCAAGGCCATTTTATACCAATCTGGAGTGTGGTCTAGTTATTACTTACAAGGACGGGTGGTGGGTGGTCTTGGGGGCCTGTAGTGAAAAAGAATGGGGACATCTATGCTGCCTCAGTCATGCAGGAGAGGAGTGTGGAGGGTATGACAGTGGGCAGTAGGTGCAGGTGTGGAGTGTGGAGGGTATGACAGTGGACCGTATATGCAGGAGAAGAGTGCGGTGGGTATGACAGTGGGCAGTGGGTGCAGGAGTGGGGTGTGGAGGGTATGACAGTGAGCAGCATGTGTAGGAGTAGTATGTGGAGGGTATGACAGCAGAAAGAACAGTCCATCTTTTGACTCACAAATGTGCTACCTTACCTTTCCATATTTAGCAATAAAACCATACAAATATGATCATAGCCATGCAGGTGAATGATAGCGGTGGAGACGTGTGCCCCATACTGCATTTGGCAACTATAAAGAAAACTGAATCATCATGCAGCAACAGTATGGAAGTCGAGCTCTTCACACAGAGGGTTTTACAGAGGAGGAATAGCAGTTAACATCAAGGGTCCAGTATAATTGAAGCAGGGTATTCTGGGCAGTGGAGGTGGTGGGGATTGTGTCAGCATCACCAGGGACCCTGAAGGTGGTGGGGAGGGAGGATACTGAAACAGAAGGAGTGTGTGTGTCAGTGGAATTTGGGACAATGGGTATTGAAAAGGAGACAGCAAAATATATTCAGGTTATTAGCAGAGACTGTGCCATGGAGTCCAAGAAGAGTGGACGTGGGGGATGGGGCAGGGCTTTATTAATAGGGATTGTTTAAACAGGAAATGGGGGAGTGAAGCTGAGATTTTCACTGGACAAGAGTCAGTGTAGATGAGACTGACATTTGATGTGGTACTCTGCATAAATGTGAGGGATTATCATACATGTGCTGGAGATCGGGTCCTGAGGGGTTATTCACATGCACTGGTATACTTACTAACCGTCCTTTATTTGCCAGGACAGACCCGTTTTTAAAGAGAAATTCCACCTTTTGAATAAAATAATATATGTACACTTGATCATAAAAGAAAAGATGTGCATTTAGCATTTTTTGTGTTGGAGCCAGAAACATATTGCAATTGCGACCAGTGGATCATGTGTGGAATGCCCTGGCTTCTGCAGATTCTCCCTCCCCTCCCTGTCCGTCTCGAGGTATGGGCATTCAGTAACATGGAAGGGAGAAAGAATGAATGGACTACAAGTACATTGACATCACCACACCTGTATTCCATTGAGAACTACAAATCCCCTGCCATGTTGGTTGATTGGACTCCATTCACAGATCTTGTTCTTTTTTAATGGGCTCACAGGATATATCTCTGTACTAAATGCACATTTCCTCAGGTGTTGGCTTTTTAAAGACCCTACAAGTACAAAAAAGTATCTGTCGATGTGCCAGAAATGAACTCAGGTCCTATTTCCATTTGTGTGGTATGACAACACTCAGCAATTTTGAGTGGTGTCAGACCTGCCCAGTTGCCTTTTACTAAACTTCTCAAACTATCCCCCTATTCTATTCTCTCCAACTTAAAGACTAATTATTCTGTAGTCCCAAGATAAGAACTGAAAGGGCTATTTAAGCTTATGCACAGTCCTCAATAGTGCCTCTAGTTCACACAGGGACCCCAGCTACACACAGAATACCCTGCAGAGTCCCTGATATGTTTCCTCCCTCTGAGACCGATGTCAAGGCATTCTTTCTCTTACTGACCCCTTCTGTTCTTCACAACTTAAAGACTATTTATTCTGTAGTCCCAAAGAACTGGGAGGGCTATTTAGGCTCCTTGAGATAACACAGGGAGTGAGCACAGGACACGGGGCAGCTCTGAATTTCTGACATGATCAACAGGTATTTCCTGGCACTTATCGCACAGATTTAACAAACAGTGGAGTCACAAGGGGGTGAAGGGGATGCGGTCCGCACCTGGGTGACACCATTGGAGGGGTGACACCAAAATGACCTACTGTCATTTTGGTGCCACCCCCTCTAAAAAGTCGGGCCCTCGGTCATGGACCAAAAGTGTGACAGTGTCAGGAGAGAGGAGGGGACCCGGCGGCATACCTCATCCTGCCGGGTGAATGTCCCCTCCTCTCTCTGCTGCCGTTCAATCAGGAACATGGCGGCCGGCAGGCGTCAATTAGATGGCTGCGCATGCGCGATGACATCTTCACGCAAAAAAAACAAATTACCCGGGTGCACATGGGAAGGCTTAAAACAATACAAAACACAAAAAAATCCCCAGCACACCTGCCAGCTGACCTGCAACAGAACAAATTACCCTGTCTAACAGTATACGTTAAAAGCAGAGGTTTTAGTTGCACAAACCTTTGGCCAAAAATATGTAGAAGCCACACTGCCACCGCCAAGGCACCTCTGTAAAGTGTGCTCCTAACTCTAGACAACTAAAACCTCTGCTTTTAACGTATACTGTTAGACAGGGTAATTTGTTCTGTTGCAGGTCAGCTGGCAGGTGTGCTGGGGATTTTTTTGTGTTTTGTATTGTTTTAAGCCTTCCCATGTGCACCCTTAGATGTGGATGACGCATTGGGGATCCCAGCATGCATCTGTGGATGCTGGGCCTTCAGTGCGTCCCTGCACCTTGTGAGGAGGAGTAGGCTACCTCCTGGTACACCAGCATTCAATTTATCGACTGCATCAATATGCTCCCACTTGGAGACTCATACAAATAGAGTTAGGACCACACTTTACAGAGGTGCCTTGACGGGGCCGTGTAGCTTCTACGTATTTTTGGCCAAAGGTTTGTGCAACTAAAACCTCTGCTTTTAATGTATACTGTTAGACAGGGTAATTTGTTTTGTTGCAGGTCAGCTGGCAGGTGTGCTGGGGATTTTTTGTGTTTTGTATTGTTTTAAGCCTTCCCATGTGCACCCTGATACAAAGGCTGGTTATAAATGTATGCGGTTACCATCTTTTTCTAGTTTGACATCATCACGCAAGCACGTGGTGACGTCACGCGCATGCGCGATGACGTCATGGCGGGGTGTCACCCGGTCTCCACTCCGGGTGACACCCGGCCTCAGGACGCCCCTGTAACAAACCACTTTCAATGGTATATTTAAGAAAGCAAAAGAGAGCAAATAAGAGAAGTTCATTGTTAGGATTTACATACACTTACAGCCATTGCTCAATCCTTTGCAGACCACAGCACCCCACGTCTACATCTGAGGTCTGCAGAGATAATGTGCCTTAGAGTGCGCCTGTCCTTTAAAGACCCCAAAAAAAGGTGAATTTCTGAGATATGCATACAACTTGCTCATCATATTAAAAACTAGTAAACAAAACCATAGAAACACTAAAATAATCGTTAATGCTAATTACCTCTTGGTTCATTAAAGAGAACCTGTGGTAAAACCTAATGCAGTTAAACTAACAGCTTTAGCAGACAGCACACAATGTCAGCTCGTACTTTTATTTTCATATCCGTCACTGTAGAGCAGCCTGGAGCCCTCCCAAAGCGCTTCTGCCGATATCAAATTAATTAAAGTCAGTATTTGCATAGGCATAGGCATAGTCATTTTACTCCCCTCAGTGCAATGCCTGGGGCTGACACTTAGAACATTGGAACTGTCTCTCTAAACAACCTTAGCGTGCATCTTTGGTTCACTTTAAAAAGCTACTGGCAAGGTCAACAGGTAATATTATAATATATAATACTATATATAATATATACTATACAATCAAATATAATGTGTAATAATGTTACTGCTGGTGACAGACTAAATCATATGTGTCATTTTTGATCCACTGCACCGAACACTTTTTAAGCATTTACAGAATTTGTTTGTTTTTTGGAAAAAATGTTTACACCTTTTGAATAAAAGCTGATCGCAGTAAACGTCCTTGTCAGTGTCATAGTATTTTCTCAACGGTCACTTTTCCTTGGCAGCTTGGCCTGCATGTAAAGATGGAGAAACAGTGCAAATAAAGGCATGTCAAATAAATAAAAAGGAATTCACCTGATGCAGAGCAGTTATCAATGCAGTCACCTTCCAGGAGGGAGAACCCCTTCTTCCTCACTCGGTCACGTGACCTGTCACATAAATGGAGAGATAAAGGGGATGTTTCACTTTCACTCCCTGCTGAGTGCCTGAACTGAAAGCAGGTTGGAATCGTGTGCGTTAGGTGCAGCAATTTGTTTGCATGGTTTAATGCAAGTTGCACTGCTCCTACTTCCTCTAGCCCCCCAGAGTGTTCCCAGCCCCCTGCAGAGTTCCCTTTATTTTCACAATGCCCCCTGCCAACCACAGTGGCTCCTTTTCCGCACAGTACCTGCCCACAGAGCCCCTCACACCCCCCCACACAGTGCCCCTTTGCCTTCGGCAGTACTTCCAACCACTCATAGTGCCCTCGAGCCTGACCCAGGGCTCTCTTCCACTTATAAAACCCCACAGTCCCCCCACAGTGACCCTTAGCCTGCTTTAGACACCCTCGTAGTGCCTTTAGACCCCATAAACCCCTGCAAGATACCTAACATTTTTCCTCCCAGTGACACCAATGATGCCTGGGCATTTGTTTCCTTTTACTGACCCCTGACACTGCGGTTTAATTTTCCCTCTAACTGTTGTAATGAAGTTCTCCTTTAAGGTAGGCTCAAGCAAAATGTCGGCTCTCAGGCTATATTTTGTTTTATTTTTTAAAGACAATACTTAAGGTTTGTCTATGTCTGTGAAACTCTCAAGAACTGTGGCATATATGTGTGCAGTGTGTACTGAGAGTAGGTGTAGACTTTATTTAACATGTTCCTTTAGGCCACGCCCAATATCCAGCAGAGTTTGGCCGAGCCCATTATTTGGGTACGCTTCCAAGTTGTCCCTCTTTCTGAAGTTATAATGTTGTGAGGTATGCCAGACAGAAACCCAAACCACCTTCTTACTTACCTCTTTGGCAGCCATGTCTTTCATTTAAGTTTTCGTTATACCAACCTTAAAGTGGACCTTCACCCAAAAATTACACTTACCATCATCCCCTCTTCCCCTTGCTCCCAGCCTCTAATTGAATTGCAAATTGAGGGTTTTTTTGAGGACCGAATTCCTTTTTCCGTGGTCCCAATTCCTCCCTCCTAGTTTATTGTGATACACCTTTTCACATCTTCCATCATCAGCTTCCTTAGTGACTCTTGGCATTTGGTCATATGACATCTTAGAGCTGCAAAGGAAGTTGGTTTTGGTAGACTTACCTTTGCCAAACGCTGTGATTACAGGCCTGAACAGGGAGCAGACAGCTATATAATGCCCAGTCACTAACTACAGGTCTCCCTCTGATCTACATGTAGCGCCCTCTAAAATGTCGCTATTCAATTTAGAGATACCTGGACTGTAACCAGTCTAGATACTGATTATACAGAGCTCTGCATTCTATGGGTGTCCCTGAATCTGCTGGACTGATTGCTCCTCCTGTTGTTGAGGAAAAGGGAGCCTTGGCATACAGTGAGGGAGGATCCACCCTCAGGTTATGACTATGCACCTGGCCCTAGCCAATCCCTGAGTAGGATGACTCAGAGGCATGGTTGAGGGCAGGTAATAAAAGGTCTGGGGACATTGTGGAGAGCTCTCTTCCCCCTAGGGGCCTCGCCCTAGGAGGACTGTGTGTGATGCAGGAAACTGGCCTGGGCCTCAGCACATGGCAGGTGCTGAGGGACCTAGAGGCCTAGGATACACTGATACTTTGCTGGGCCCATGCACGTGGCAGGTGATGGGTGCCTTGTTCTAAGAAGATACTACCACTAAACTGGAGTGCTCCTTGGCAGTTGCAGATGCTGAGGGCACAGAGATTCCAGATCCTGTTGCTAAGGAAAATACCTGATGGAAGCTGGGTCGGGGAGGAGTCCGCTTGTTGAGGGGTACCGCAGAGGAGCTGGTGCGAGCGTCCGTCTGGGACCCACAAGGGAGATCCCGCACCCTATTCCAGGTATCTGTTCACAGTACTACTACTACTAATATTGGTCTTTGGGGCCAGATCACAGCCATACCAGCATTAGCAGTTGCTAAGGGAGAAAGCTGTTCTCCGAAGTATTTCCTATGGCATCCTACAGATCCTAAACCCTCTCTCTCCTATTGATGTTGCAAATAAATACCCCAAAAAAGAACCCTAAGACTCGAGCCATTCTGTCCATGAGTGTCGGTGTGCTGTTGCTGATCAAAGGGGACCGGTAGCTGGAACCAACAGGTAGGAGAACCTATTTCAAACTCAGCGGCTCCTTCGGGGGTGAGCGCTACATACACTATATTACCAAACATATTGGGACACCTGCCTTTACACGCACATGAAAATTAATGGCATCCCAGTCTTAGTCCGTAGGATTCAATATTGTGTTGGCCCACCCTTTGCAGCTATAACAGCTTTAACTCTTCTGGGAAGGCGTCCACAAGGTTTAGGAGTGTGTCTATGGGAATGTTTGACCATTCCTCCAGAAGCGCATTCGTGAGGTCAGGAACTGATGTTGGACGAGAAGGCCTGGCTCGCAGTCTCCGCTCTATTTCATCCCAAAGGTGTTCTATCAGGTTGAGGTCAGGACTCTGTGCTCTGTGCAGGCCAGTCAAGTTCCTCCCCCCCAAACTCGCTCATCCATGTCTTTATGGGTCTTGCTTTGTGCACTGATGCGCAGTCATGTTGAAACAGGAAGGGGCCATCCCCATGAAATTGTCCCAAATGTCCTTGTATGCTGATGCCTTAAGAGTTCCCTTCACTGGAACTAAGGGGCCAAGCCCAACCCCTGAAAAACAACCCCACACCATAATCCCCCTCCACCAAACTTTACACTTGGCACATTGCAGTCAGGCAAGTACCATTCTCCTGGCAACTGCCACACCCAGACATGCCCATCGGATTGCCAGACAGAGAAGCGTGATTTGTTGCACATTGCACTTGGTGATGTAAGGCTTGGATGCAGCAGCTCGGCCATGGAAACCCATTCCATGAGGCTCTCTATGCACTGTTGTTGTGCCAATCTGAAGGCCACACGAAGTTTGGATGTCTGTAGCTATTGACTCTGCAGACACTTGGCGACTTCTGCGCACTGTGTGCTTCAGCATGCTCTGACCCCGCTCTGTCATTTTACATGGCCTACCACTTTGTGGCTGAGTTGCTGTTGTTCCCAGTTGCGTCCACTTTGCTAAAATACCACTAACAGTTTACCGTGGAATACTTAGTAGCAATTAAATTTCACGAAACACATGAATCCAGGGCTGTCCCTCCGACAGGGACAGTCCTGCTGAAAGCACCAGCACTAGCCATTGTCTAGGAGGTCTAACCATGTAGACATGATACGCTGAGTAACCAGAGTTTACTCCTAAGGCAATTTTGGGACCAGTTTGCTTAGTGAACTGGTAGGTGGATATTTTTTAAAATTTGGCATTACCTACTTTCAAAGAGCCTACATTTTTTTTACTTTTTTGACACCCCCATGTCTAATGAAACATTTATAAATGAAACTACATTCATAAACATTCTACATAAGATTGTATTTATATATTTGGTATTTTTATATAAATGATATTCATATACATTAGTGGTTTGCAGTGTACGACCCCCAAAGTAAGCGAAAGGTAAGTGAGAAGTGTACAGACTAGTCAGCATATCACATATAATCACCAGCCCTTGCAAACTACAAATGGGACATGATTTTTATGCTTATGCAGCAAAACCAACCTGGGGTCCCTTAATTCTATCTGCTAGGGTTCGATATGATTGTGCATGGTTTTAATTGCTTACAGCTTGCTCGGTAAAATACTTGTTCCCTGTCCTCCAATCTTTGCCTGCTTGTGTGTGATAATGAAATATGATAAGATTAATGATTCATGATCCTGAAGCAGCATTATAATTCAGACACACTTCTGACAGCCTGACAGCACTATGTGATAATTGTTCGTCTTATTTTTAAATGTAAAACTATTGGTATGCCACATTCTCACTGCAAAACATCCCAAAAATTAAAAAAATTAAAAATTTGGCAAAAATGTTATCAGCCCATGCGATAAACATTGTTTGAAATACGTTTACATCAGAAATAGTAATGAATCTATAACAAAGTTTGGTAGATATCTTTGCAATATCCTGTAGATGTATTACTTTAAAGCCCAATCAAAGTCTCACACCTTTTTATCTTTGTATAGTCCTGTCACATCACTTCTTGCGACTTTCGCTTTTTAAACCAGGGGCATCCCTAGCTTTTTTTGTTTTGTGGGGGGGGGGGCGGCACAGTGTCACTGGCCAGAGTCCAACTGAGCTCCTGCCAACCAGTGACTGGTTGCCAGGAGCTCGGCAGAATGCCAGCAAGAGCGTCTTAGGTTGCAAAGAGCTGGGAGGAGAAAAGTGTATGGCCCTCATACATCTCCCCGTCTGGCTCTTAGCAACCTGGGACACTCTGATCGGAAAGGGGGCGGCAGGTTCACAGCCTTAGGCTGCCTGATTATAAAAATGGCCCTGTTTCAAATGGTTTAAAATAACTTTTACTTGGCTGGGTTGGCCTTTTCATAGACTGATGCACCCTCTTTCTTCGGTAAACACAAGGATACATATTCTATTGGAAAGATCTTTGGTGGTGGCACTGTGTATGAACCACATACAAATTATTGTAACGTGTGTAGATAGCTGTAGACAAGATTATACCTAGGCTAAAATGTCCCTGACCGAACTCTTATAACATTTTGTATCCATGTGATGAGTCTCTTTTAGGTTATACAGAAACAGGAATGCTCTTCTGTTCTCTAACTGGTCCCCAGCAAACATCTGTATATTTATATAATAATATCTGACCTGCAGTATAATTGTAAAGAGAAAATTTGTAATAGAGTCCCACGTATGAAGTAATCTCTCCAGGGAATCTGGACATTTTTAGGTGACAGGTCTGCATATGGGCAGCAAGCCAGCTAGTGCAATATAGTACAACAAGTAATACATCATTCCCTATCATTTTGGTGCTTACGTCTCTCTTGAGTTTTCGTTAGGCATTATAGATAACATAGGTATTTAAAAACATAATTATCTTGATAGATGCCAAATATAATCTCAGGTATATTGTTTATTATAAAACATGCGCACATATTAGATGACGTGATTTATTTACAGTCACCTAGGGCATAACCACAGTGGGTGAGGAGGTATGGCCATGACAAGGGCCAGATGTTATGAGTAGTGATGGGCCGAACACCCCCGTGTTCGGTTTGAATTTGAACTTTAGAACATGGAAAAAGTTTAAATTTGAACTTCGACTCAATGCAAGTCTATGGGGCTAGAACTTTGAAAATCGATTGACAGCATTTCGAAGGCTTATATGCAATTTATTGGCAATAAAAAGTGTATGGGGATTCGGGTACTGCCCTGGGGAACATGAATGAATTACATTTTTCACTTAAAGTGAAACAATAAAAATGAAAAACTCCTTTAAATATCATGCCTAGGGGGTCCCCTTAAACTACTTGTAAAGTGGCGCATCTGTACAATGTATAGAACCTGCTGCAGCAAAAATGACATTTATAAAGAGAAAAAAAAAGCATGCGGTTCCCCCTCCAAAACAAAACCAGACCCTTTAGGTCTGGTAGGAATGTTGGGAAGGACCTCATTTAAAAAGAAGGGAAAAAAAGCATGGGGTTCCCCCCAAAAGTCATACCAGACCCTTAAGGTCTTGTAGGAATTTTAGGTGGGACTCCATGTATAAAAAAAAAAAGTGTGTGGGGTTCCCCCTCAAAGTCACACCAGGCCCTTAAGGTCTGGTAAGAATTTTAAGGAGAAACCCCTCCCCCAAAAAATGGGGGGGAAAAACATGGGGTCCTCCCTAGAATTCCATGCCAGACCCTTGATCCAAGCACAGGCCTGGGAGGGTGCTTTTTCAGGGTCGCCCCTGGAAAAGCACCTTGTCCCCGTGCCGATTGGGACAAGGGCCTCTTCCCTACAAGCCCTAGGGCAGCGGTGGCGAACCTATGGCACGCGTGCCACAGAGGGCACACAGAGGCCCCTCTGGTGGCACGCTAGCCTAGGTCCCGGTTACAGTGACGCTGCGAATCGTGGCGGCCATCTTTAAACCTGGCAGGTGCCAAGATTCTGGGGGTCGGAGCCGCTATCATCAGCAGCATGCCGAGCGGTGAGGAGAAAGAGAGAGCTGCTCGGCCTGGATCTGACAGCCGGCGGCTCTCTCTGTCCTCACCGCTCATGCTGCTGTGACAACGGCTCCGTCCTCCGTCTGGTACATATCAGTGATATGTACCAGACCTCTGTGCGGGACAAACACTGGAGCGATCAGCTGATCACTCCAGTGTTTGTAAATAACTGGGGACACATAGTACTATGTGTCCCCAGTTATGAATGAACAGAACGTGATTTACATCACTTCTTGTTCATTCATGAGTTTCCCAATGGGGAGTAGCACTCTGTACAGAGGCTCCTCCCCATTCAGAAACTGCTTGATAGTAAATATTTTCTTAATGAATGGGAAGCCTCTGTGCTTTCCATTCATTTAGAACAGAGGCTGCAAAAAAAGAGATTGAGGACTTTGTGTCCTCAATTTCTTTTTCTTTTTTAAAAAGGAAATATCAGGGGGCTGTTTAGACTTCTAATAGTTCCTCGAAGCCCCCCTAAGAGTAAAAAACATTTCTTTACAAAAATTAAAATTAAATTACAAATATTTTTGTTATTTATTTTCTTTTTTTTTATTTCTTTATTCTCTTCTTACCTTGATTGCTGGACTTCTGGTTCCCCTGCCTCTCTATCAAACATGTATCTAAAATGGCATTTATTGGATTGTATTTACGATGTGAAATGTAAGATCAATGGAGCTGCAACGCCATTTTTTTTTTTCTCCCCACTGTATAACGTACATTTTGTGATTCACTTCGCTTTTCTGTACATGTTACCGCTGTATCTCTTGTGATTTCAATAAACATTTTGATGGAAAAAAAAAATATATATATTTTTGTTAATGTGTGTTTTTTTGATGTGTGTATTTTAATGTGTGTGTTTCACTACGTGTGCGATGTGTGTTTGTTTTTAATGTGTGTGATATCTATGTATGTGTGGTTTCTTTTTATAATGAGTGTGATGTGTGTTTTATTGAGTGTATAAATGTTTGAATATGTGTGTTTCCCTATTTTGCCTAAGGCAGTGATGTTGAATGTTTTTTAAAGCCCAGCGCCCAAACTGCAATACAATACTATACTTATTTTCTGCGCTGACACTTTGAGATAAATAAATTGATTTTGCGTCGCAGTTTGGGCACTCGGGTTCAAAAACTTTCGCCATCACTGCCCTAGGGTGTTGGTTGTGGGGGGCTTATTCACATCAGGGTAACCCTTTAATAAAGGGGCACTGAGATGCATCCCCCCTTGAGATTGAGTACTTGAACCCCTACCCATTCACTAACGAGTTAAATCAAATTGTAAATTAAAAGGACAGACTGTTGAAAAAACCCTTTATTTGAAAAAAAAAAACTAACAAAAGACAAGTATTTGACAAGTCTTTTATTGTAAAAAAAAAAAAAAAAAAATATGGATCCACCGACATAATCTAGGGTCAATTACGACGTCCAGCGTTGTTCACAACAACAACGACTTGACGAAATTCAAAATAAATCATAATAAAACAAAAAATACAACGCCCGCCGTCCTGTCCACTCGTGACGAACTGTCACCGCCCACCGCAGAATGGCATTTTGACAGATGCCGGCAACATATAAACAATGGGGCGGAGCTAGCGGTGACTGCTAGCCCCGCCCAACTGTTTACAGTTGTATGGCATCTGACAGGTGAGCCACGATTGGGCATAGTCATCATGACTTTGCCCAATCATGGCTCTTAGAGAGTACTAGGTACTGGTTGGGCAAAGTCTTGCACCTGACCTTTGGTCAAGTGCAAGGCTTTAGCCAATCAGGGCTTCACAAGGCGCACTGCCCTGACAGTTCTTGTGTTCGCCGAATACACAAACTGCCGATGTTCCAGTCGAACTCGCGCTCGACTCGAACATCAAGCCCATCCCTAGTTATGAGGCTCAAGCATGGGGATGAGTAGACCGAGTAGAGTTGCTGTGTTTGCATATAAATCAGGTTGAAAAAAGACCCCAATACATCTATTACACAATCAACAGAAAAAAGCGAATAAATTATCTGAAAACCTACATATACAGAATTCTATACCCACAGTTGATCCAGAGGATGCTGTTTTGCTTCTCTTGGCTCTGCAGATTCTATGGCCCCTCATTTTTAATTAGGGCAACAGTTAAGAAGATAGTATAGTACTTTTTTATTGAGTATGTAAACAGACAGGATCCATCCTGTCAGCGTCCGAGTACGGACACCCGCACCCGCACGAACGTGCAGTTCAGGTGAGCGCAGGGCGGCGTACTCCCATAGAGAAGAACAGGCTGCTGTGTGCAATCACACGCAGCACCTGTCCTTCCTGGGAGCGGCCCAATACGGCCGTGCACGCAGCACGGATCTTGGTACTGGCCGGCCGTTATTCGGGTGCATGAGGGCTAATGTTCCTTCATTAGTTACACCTGCACATACATACATCATTTGAATGAGTGTCCAATGCACCAGAACAGACCAGAAAATAGACATGCACCATTTTTTTTTTTTAAATCAGATAGTTTTTATTGATTTTACACATTTTACACGTACAGTAGGCAAACACAAAAACAAAAACAAAAAAAGAAACCAAAAACAAAAACCAGTAGCAAGCCAACAGACAAATAATCCAAGAGGGGGAGGGAGGGAAGGGGAGCATAATGTCGTGCAGATAGTGAAATTCGACAAGAATATGCTGACCACTTGTGTGAGCTTATATTGAACATAGACTAAACTAAGCCCACCAAGAGATATAAAACCTATAAACCACTGTGCGAAGAACCGACACCCTTTGCTGCGAACACATGACTACATGCAATAGAAGCCAAGACTAGCTGTATGTATCCACCGTGAGAATGCCTGCAAGCCGGTTAATCAGAGAGGTCATGACCCCGGTACGTCAGCCAGTCGTCCCAAATAGAGTGGAACTTAGGCAAGGTACCCCTCTGTTTAAAAGTAACCCTCTCGTACGCTACCATCCTAGACATGCACCATTTTTAGCAAAGCAACGATGTGGGTTGTCTTGAAGTGTGCTGAAGTGCTATTAAAAATAAATGGCACCGCAATGCACTTATGCTTGTATTGTTTGTTAATGTGCATTGTGGTGATGCTCGTGCTACCACCACCTATGAGTGTGAGTGGGCCCTCAAAGCAGAATTCCAGCCACAAATAACAGCTAAGAATTGAACAGCCAAACAAAAGATAAAATAACAAAACCAGCAATATTTTGCAGCAATATTCCACTATCTCCTCTTTGTGCTGCTAGATGTCCTCAGTCTGATTTCCAGAATTATTCAACCCACTTCCTCAGAGCCCAGGGCATCCAAGGCCCACTCCCAGCCTGTGACTGGATAGTGAAAAAAAGAAGCAGCATAAGCTCATCTGTCTATATCACTGTTTTCTCCACCTATCAGCATGATTAGTATCAGCATATGAACTGATTGGCCCCTTGTGCTACCTCTTCCTCTCAAAATCCAGCCCTTCTGCACAGGGACTGCAAGTGGCTGATACCAGGTTCAAATTTAGGTAGTGCACTTGCATTTTAAAACCACATTTGATAATGATAACACAGCTGCAATAATCTGTGTCTTTTCTATCTGCATGGAGTTCAGCTTTAAGGTGCCTAGCTTTCTTAAGCCAATTAGGGAAACTATAAACTCTCAAACTTTTTTCAATAATGAATGCAGATCAAACAAATATACATTGCAGAACTATTTCTTTATATTTTTGCTCAAGTACTTACAATCATCATGTGTCCAAACAGCTCCAAGTCTCTCATCTCAGCTTCCTGAACTTCCTGTCCAGTACAAGATCACAAGGGACAGAGCAGTCTGCAGCAGCTATACATCTACTAGCTTGGAGGAGCGAGGAAGGAGGAGTGAGGAGCAGGGAGCAGGGGAGTGATTTGCCTTGCCGTGCCTCTGTGTTGGCTAGCACACACAAGGGTGGCTCCATAGGGAGAGCAATGGAAAGGAGCCACCCTAATACAGGATATCAGGGCCAGTACTAAGGGGTCCAGCTAATTCTGCAGGAAACTAAAATGAAGTACCATCCATTGTAAGTGATTTCATCAGCATTTGAAATAGTTTAAAACATTCTGAGGGGAATTCATTAAAACTGGAGCAGACAAAATCTGGAGCAGCTGTGCATGGCAGCCAATCAGCTTCTCTCTAGTTTGTTCAGTAACGCCTCAGTCACACTAGACACAGTGCGTTCCAGCACAATTCTGGCCAGAACACACTGCATCGCATTGCGGCCCGCTTACTATGTTATTGGGCAGGCGGGGTGTGGAGGTCCATTGAAGTGAATGGCACCGTAGCACGTCCCTCGGCCGCAATGCGATTGGCCGCATGGAAACGCAAGGCACATTATGCCTGCGGTCCGGTCCAGTCCGAACAAAAAAGTGCTTGCAGCATTTTGTTTGTACTGGACCGCAGGCATAAGGTGCCTTGCGTTCCCATGCAGCCGATCGCGTTGCGGCATTAGTGCGTGGCTACGGTGCCCTTCACTTCAATAGACCGCCACGCCCCCTCTTGCCCCACAACATAGTGAGCCGGCCGCAATGCGATGCAGTGCGTTCTGACGAGAATCGGGCCGGAACGCACTGTATCTGGTGTGAACGAGGCCTTAAGATTTGAAAATGAAAGAGAGACGCTGATTTGTTGCCATGCACAGGTGCTCCAGATTTCGTCTGCTCCAGTTTTGATAAATTCCCCTCTTTGCCTTTAATATCGTTTTAAAAAGAAAAGCGTCTGTTCCAATACATTTTTTTGAAAAATTAGCGGCCCACAATAAGTTTTCTGTTACCAGTATGACATAACAAAAGAAGCATTTTCTATTCATTCTCCTTTCACTCTGTCATATGGAGGAAGTATGTTAACCATGTTTATTTCACCATGGATCTGGCAGATTCCTGTGGCAGAAGAAAGGATAAAAAAAAAATGTTGCTTGGACTGCAGAATGTGATTTATTCCATTCGAGCATTACAGCTTATGTCTCTTAATTTCTGCAGGAATCCTTGTGTCAACAACCCCCTCAGAACTGGACTGAAGCTCAGCAAAAGGAGTCAAAATCCAATGATTCATTCTCCGTTGAAGGAAATCTATCACCATTTTAGGTGACATCTGTCACAATTTAAGGCATACAAATGGTCAGCTTGACAAAAGACGTCTTATAAAAAGTGTGTCCAGCATTAGTACAATTCTGTTTGGGTATTTCTGAAATAGTAGGAACTATGGACTGAAATCTAATTGTAAATAAAGGAATAAACAGAAGAGCATGAAGCAGGAGGGTGAAGACTGCCTTTGAAGAACTGAATAATTGCATATATTATGGCTCCCTGATAAAAGAAATATATTATAATTGCTGCAATAAAGTTTAGTGCTAAGGGCACTAATATGTTAATACCTGTGTGTACTGAACGTGATAATAAAGCTGAAGTGCCAAAACCGGTAAATCATTGCAAAGACCCTGAATTCTATACGTGGTACCCACTTTATGGAGTAAGTAGACACAACGAACGATGTTGTAGATGACTGTTACTTGGAAATGATTTATGAAGCAGAGACAACATCTGCAGAGATAGAATAGGATATAATGTAAAGCAATACAATTTCAAGGTGATTGGGAACATATGGTCCACTCAAGATAATAAAAATACAAAAAGCACTTGATCATATGAATTTCACATCACATACAGTATGTTAAAGGTGGTCCTTTTAGCTCTGCATCTCCAGCATCTGAAGAAAATGTATCTAAACCCTAGAAGAAATATGTAATATATTGCAGCTTAGCAGACCTCCGATGTGTTGACTACATTGAATTTCTTTTAACTTTTTTTCTTTATTGTAACCTAGTGACCCTGCCAATAAAACACTTCCTGCCCTTGGTTGACAAGACTCAGGGTACTGTATACATGGATAGGCAGCGTTATCACCCTACAACATGACTACACAGGGCAGCCCTACCCTATGTGCTGCCTGAGGCAGTAGAGCGGGGTGTGTGTGTATGTGTGTGTGTGGGGGGGAGCAGTTGATAGTGCTGGGGGGCATGGGTGGCGGCAGGTGCTGCTGATAGTGCTGAGAGGGTGCTTTGCAGGGGATGCGGTGGGATGGGCGACAGTGTTAGACCGGACAGAGAGCCATGCTCTCTGTCCAGTCCCGCCCAGCTCACTGATGGTTACTGGTTGCCAGGAGCTCAGTGGGACGCCAGCCAGAGCGTTCCTCTCAGCTCCCTGGCAACCAATAAAGTCAGATAGATAGATAGATGGATAGAGCATCACAGGTTGCTAAGAACTCTTAGCAACCGGGTAAGCTGTGGTGCCCCCCACCCCACACTTGCGCCCCCCAATAATAAATAACATAAAATAAATAAATTTTTTATGTCTAAAATAAACAATAAAGCTATCGGGGCTCTTTTCTGATGGAGTAGATCAAATAGCAGCATTGAAAAATAGGATTTAGTATTTTACAACCAATTAAAGGGGAATAATATATCAGTTAGGGCTCATTCACATCAGCACTGTTAGACTGTGTTGAGCAGCATTGTCCAATGCATAGAAAAAGCAAAAAGACTTGCTTTGTAAAGGGCTTGTTCATATGAATGTGTTGTATTGGTGTACATTGAGATAAAATGATAGACATTTTATCACAGCGTAGTGCATTACAATCTTAAAAATGCATTCAAGTACCTCAACTATGATGACTTGATGGACTACAATCTCACGATTAGTTTACTAATTTGTACAATTTGTAATGAGATTGTAGTCTATCATGGGAACGAGCTTGGAGCGGAGGCTACTTTACAACGCACACAGGGACCATAGGGAACAAACGTAGTCCCCCTGCAAAAATCATTGTATAGGAAAGTGGAGATGAGCACATCAGAGGGAGAGACAGAGAGTGTGGAGATAATGACCAGTTCACGGTGAATAGACAT
>NW_017306272.1:3699437-3714398 GCF_000935625.1 Nanorana parkeri
CATGACAAAAAATTTGCTTTGCTAAGAAATGGCCTCCCCAATTGCAATGGAGAGTCTAAGTCCCATCACAATGGTACAGGTAAGGTTGTTTTTTCTGATTGTTAAGAGAATATTGCAGTCCCAAACGATTTTCGAACTATGGTAACAACACTGCCACAATGCATTGCTTTGAACCCTGCCAAACCTCGCTTTTTAGCACTTCCCTACGTTCTCCACATATATCTGCTCCTTGTGCCTAATTCCAGTAGGCAAAACTGAAATATCACATCCCCCACTGGGTCTTATCATCTAACAGCTATCAGGTACACCGATCATCCATAGAATTATGATCAACTACCTAATATTGAGTAGGACAACTTTTTGCTGCTTAAACTGCCCTGACCCGTCAAGACATGGACTCCACTAGATTTCTGAAGGTAAGCTGTGGTATGTGACACCATTAAAGTCCGGTAGGTGGTGCCTCCATGGATTAGACTTGTTTTTCCAGTACATGCCACAGATGCTCAATTAGATTTAGATCTGGAGCATTTAGAGGCCAAGTCAACACCTCAAACTCAACACCACTGCAGACTGGGAACATCCCACAAGAGCTGCAGTTTTCTCACCCAGTCACTTAGCCCACACAATTTGGACCTTGTCAAAGTCGCACAAATCCTTAGACTTGCCCATTTTTTTCTGCTTTCAGCACATCAACTTCAGGGAAAAAATGTTCACTTGCCTAATATATCACACCTACTTCCATGTGTCATTATAACAAGACAATCAATGTTATTCACCTCACCGCTTAGTGGTCATAATGTTATGACTGATCGGTGTATTTCACTGCCTTTATGCCAGGTACACATAACCCGACTGTCCCTTATTTGTAACCAAATTCCTCTGTCCCTCTTTCCTCCTCAGTTGTCCCTCTTTTTTGATCTGATGTACAGATATCTATGAAAAGGTTCTATTGAAGTACAAAAAGTTTTATTCTGCATTAAAGCCTTCATAATATCTCTTGATTATCTTGTTTATTATTTTGAATAGTAGGGCTGAAACAACTAATCGACATAATCGATTATAATCGATTATTGAAAAAGTTGTCAACTTTTGCAATCATCGATTAATCGGCTTCCGATTGGTAGGCCCTGTTCACGGCTCCACACATGCTGCGCGCCACACCTCCACCTCACGCTCGACGCTGCCAGACCCACCCGGCCGCATCCACGCTCCACACGCCGCACCTCCTCCCCGCCTCACGCTCACCGCCCACATCCATCGGCACAGGTACGCAGGGAGAAGTAAGGAGGAGCAGGTGTGGGCGCATGACAGCCGCCAATAGACAGGCCCGATCTCAGAAACAAGTTGCTGGAAGACTACTCAGGTAAGCCTGCACTTTCCCACACATGGTGCTCTATACTGTATTGCTGGGATTGGGGAATGGAGGACCAGAGCTATGAGACAAGGCTTCTGACCTTAAACATGTTTACGCTGGAATTAAGGAGATTAAGGGGGGATATGATTTTCATGTACAAGATGTTCAATGGTGACCGCAACATTGGCAACAAACTGTTTGAGATTAACTCCATTACAAAGCCTAGAGGCCACCACCTGAAGTTGGTGGAGAAAACATTCCAGCACAATGGGCGAAGAGGGTTCTTTACAGTAAGAGCGGTTAAGGTCTGGAACTCACTGCCATCGACAGTGATTTCAGCAGAGTGTAGATTTGTTCAAGAAACGTTTGGACAATTTCTTGAGGGACCGTAATATCCAGGGATACCAGTATCCCTAAGAATGAGATGATGCATGGACCTATATGGGTTGGACTTGATGGACATATGTCTTTATTCAACCCCAAATACTATGTAACTATGTACAACCCAGCAATAGTACATTATACAGCGCAATGCAGAATACCACCAGCTATAATGTACTATTGCTGGGATTTGTTGTATTCCTCAATAGCTGGTGGTATTCTGCCTTGCGATGTATAATGTACTATTGCTGGGATTTGTAGTCCTCTATAGCTGGTGCCATTCTGCATTCATTGCTGTATAATTTTACACTTTTAATTTCACTATATTGCACACCACACTTTTTTTTTTCTTTTTTACTTTCACCGCTCCAAGCTTGCTCCTGTGATGGACTACAATCTCAATACAAACTAGTAGTCCCATCACTGGAGTAATTTTTTAAAATGTATTTAATTTTTTATCCGATTAACTGATTAATCAAACTTAATAATCGGCTAACTAATCGATTTTCAAAATAATCGTTAGCTGCAGCTCTATTGAATAGCCAGTATAAAGCAAACGTAATGGTGAAAATTAAACCTGGGTTTAATCAAACATTTTTGGCATATAAATTCTTTATAGTCCGCATAACTGGAGGTGTGACAGGCGTACCTCCATTGCCTAAATACACTGTTCTGGACACCGTCTGTCTTTCTCATCTTAGAAACTTGGAGGTGTGGGTACAGCAAGAGAAAAGGGGATGTATGTGCTATGGTCAATATTTTACAGGGACCACTTCTGGGCCAATACATCCTATTCAGATCAGGTGCTGTGTGACTTGGCTGTCTGTATGCATAAAGCTACACATTAAACAGAATACAAATTTATTGTAGAAGCATTTTCTCTCCAAGCCAGTGGTGGGATAGTCATCATAGCGACCCAGGCGGCCGCTATGGGGCCTCGGGCACAGTGGCGCCCGGCCAGGGCATCCCCCTGATGCTGTGCGGGCCGTCTGAGTCACTATGGCATCTCAGGCTGCTGGCTGTCACTGGCGGCTGTGAGGAGTCAGTGACAGCCAGCAGCTGCGAAGGAGGCTATGCGAACTAGCTCCATCTGCTGTACATCTGCTACTGGCAGTCACCGGATCTGGCATGCCCAATTGGAGAGCTCGACAAGTCGGAGCTTTCGATAGAACACCGGCGTCGGCAGCGAAGGAGGAGTCGGGGCCCGGCGATGGAGGAGAGCGATCAGGGTGGGCAGGTAAAAGGGTTTGACCAGCCCATCTGAGACCCTGCAGAGCTCACCATAGAGAGTCTATGGTGGGCTCTGCAGGGTCACTCTGATGCTGGGCACACACCTTACAACCATCGCAAGACTTTTGTCTTGCGATGGTTGTAAGGTAATTAAAATATGCCTATCTTGGACAGGCAGATCGTACTTGCGATGATCGCAAGCCCGCCCCGCTGAGGGGCGGGCTTCCGATGGCCGTAATGCTAAACGGGCAGTGTGCGCTTGCGCACACCAGCCCGTGCGGCTTTTATCTTGCGAACATGCCACAAACCCGCCGACAATTGTACCATTCTGGGCGGGTTTTAGAACATGTTCATAAGATAAAAGTCGTGCGACCTTACAGTTGGAGAGGTTGCACGCCTTCCACATACCTTACGATAATCGTACGATTGCGGGATTTCCCACGATTATTGTACGATTATCGCAAGGTGTGTGGGCACCTTAAGATGGGTTGTTTGGGATATCAGGTGGGCGTAACTAGAAATCGCATGGCCCCATACAAAATGTTGCTATGGGGCCCTGTGATTTCTAGTTATGCCCCTGCCCCAAGCTACTCCTGATGGTAACAAACTTTATGTGCTAGGATGACAAAACTCACACACGCTGGGGCATAGTTATAAAGCAGTAAATGTGACTTTCACTGGTGGTAAATCAATCGCAGTAATTTAAAACAAATGCACCAGGAAGATTCACTTGCAGTGAATGTTTGTTGAACATCAGATTCACTGCTTTATAAATATACCACTTTGTATCTATGGTGGAGCAGCAAAGTCACCATTAACACAGGAACTGAAAAACTCACCCTCTCCTCTTCTCCATTTCATAGGGCATATGTGGAGCAAGAAAGTGCTTTCTGTAATGTAATATATGCCCTTATAAATGATACAGAACCATGTTATCACCAACACAAAGAAATGAAAAAATATGCTGAACCGAGGTATTTTATTTCAGCACAGAAAGTACAAATTATACCAGATATTTTATTTCAGTACAGAATATACAAGTACAAGCAGAAAACAATTTATACAAGTAGAGCAAACTGTTCCTGCCAGAGAGCTTGGCCTGCAGGTGACAAAAAGAACTCGGCCACTTTTTTCTGTACCAGCTAGTGCACACATTGCTACTGTAACAGATGTCCACCAAGCTTATTCCAGGCTGTAGTGACAAAGCGATGTAGAAAAAACTGTATCCATCTTTATCCCTAACAAAATGAAGAAGAACACAAGTAGTTCTCACTACTTTGATTTTCAGGGGTCATCTATATGGCAGAGAATAACACCATTATAACTAAATACAGTAACTAGCATTTTGTGTGAACAGTAAAGTCTACAATTGAAGACGTGGTTTGGGTGGCTCATGTGTCTTTGTGCATTTGGGCTCAATAAATGTCCCCCTAGAGCAATGGCCTTGTCACCCACAGATGTAATTGGGTAAGCTGATTCTATTGTTTCAGGCCTGGTCTGTCAGCAGAAATATTTCATGAATTTTCCTTTAAATTCCGGTTTGGTACAGTTGAAGATTGCAGAATTGCTGCTTCTTTCATAGGATACATTGATACAGGTAAAATGATCATACATGTCTACCAAAACCAGTAAGAAATATTCCTTGTAGTTAAAGTAGTTGCTTCTGCTACATGGTGGCATCTTGATATGTTTATTGCCAATTGCTGCTATTGTCCAGCTTGGCCCAATATCAGTATACATATTTTATACCAGGTAGGGCCACAGGGATCCTGTAAGACACTGGAGTACCCGAAGCAACTACAATGCTTTACAGCAATCTTCTGGGTCCAGTATGCTGCTGTGCAGAGTGCTTGCCCTCAGCTGTAAAAACACAAGGGGTTGCTCGCTCAGCACAGCAGCTATTCAGAGGACTGCATTGTATTTGCTGGCAGAGCCGCGCTGCAACCAGGAAAGATCTTGAGATTATTGTCAGGGTTCACCTCACCGATATTCTGACTGACGGTCACCACTCTCTGCAGGGAGAAGACTGTGAGCTGAGTGATCAGCGGTTTGTGATCGCTCAGCTCTCAATCTATAGAGCTGGCATGTGACACCTGCAACGTCACATGCTGGCTCTAAGTATTGAGTACATTTTACTCACCCGATACTTTAAGTTGGTGGGCCTGAGGTTCGGGCAGGGCAAGGGAAGGGGCTAATTGCAGCCCTATTGTGTAAATTAAAAGACAGAATGTCTAATCATAGAAAGACTAAATGGTTCATACAGATCATTCACATTATATAAAAATTATGCATATGCAGTACATGACACTTCATGACTTGAAAAACGATCCATGTACAACTCAAGTTCGAAAAAATAAGGAGACAAAACATCAAATTTGGAGAAAGAAGTATGGACAGAAGGTGGAGGACCAAGAAATATGCGGAGTTGTATAAAGATGGGGTATTAAGTCTCTTTCACACAGGCTGATCAGGAGGGGATCCATGCACGGATTCCATCCTGATCGATGACCCTTTTTATTCCACCATTGCAAATAAAAAACAGAAATGACCAGACCCCATGTCAGGCTATGGGCAATTGGACGTAAACAGACATGTGTCCAATTACATCAGATTATCCCGGATCCGGCACAATCAGATCCGTTAAACGAAACACTCTTCTGTTTGTTTTTCTGGCTGCAGTAGGGAGTTTCCTGGCTGCAGTAGGGGGTAACCAAGTGTAAACGGATGCCCGTGCGTTTAGACTTGGCTGCCCATAGACTTACATTAGGCATTCACTTGGGTTCGCCTGAAAAACTGACAGGTGGACCCGATTGGTCCACCCGTGTGAAGGGGGCCTAAGGATAAACTGGGGTAGAGTGATGGTGGAGATGGATAATATGTAACATTGCAAGATTGAGTTTTTGCAACAGTGGCAATGTAAGGCCTGGTTCACACCTGGGCGTTTTGTAGCGCGTTCCTACGCTCTGCAAAACGCTCAAACACCGAAATCCCATTGTTTCCTCTGGGTATGGTTCACACCTGGGTGTGTTTCAGCCCGTCTGAACGTGCTACAAAACGGCCTACGCCCAAAGAAGTACAGGAGCTTCTTTGGGGCGTTTTTGTCGTGCGTATCCATTGGGATACAGCCAGGTAGCCCTCGGAAACACGCATTTGTTGCGCGTTTTTTACCGCAAATCGTGGTAAAAACGCACGACACAAAACGCACGACAAACGCGCATATTTGATACGCCTAGGTGTGAACCCAGCCTTAGAAGAGAGAGAGAGAGATAATATGTAACAGAGTGAATGAATAAACTGAGGGGCAAGGTGAGTAGCGGTGACAGCGTGAGGTGAAGAGCAGACAGACATCTCACAGAGAGGGATAAAATGGAGCAGAAGAGATACACAGTAGGGAGAGATATTGCGTAACAGTTAAAGAGTGATGAAATGGAGCAGTGTGACGCGATAAGGGCGGAATTACCAGTTGGCGGAGACTGCTCAGATATTCAGAGAACACCTAGTATTTTTCAGTGAATACAGGGTGTTCTCTGATTGGATGAAGGGTGATTACATCACACCCCTTGTCACTGTTATCACTCTTTCACTTGTTTGTAAATTTGACCTTGAGCTACTGAGGTGTGTGAACAAAACACTTTTATTCAACGGCAGATAAGATATTTGGAAGATGTGAAAAGGAGCCTAAAGCTCCACTTGCTGATTCAAAAAAAGAATGTTAAAATAAAAAAAGAAACAAGATTAATGTGCAATATTTCATTAAATGTTAACTTGAATGAATGAACTGAGGGGCATGGAAAGTAGCAGAGGTGAAGAGCAGGCAGACAGCTGGAGGAGAGTGCTGAGATATAACTGGGAAGGGTGGATGATGGCGACAGGCTTAGTAAAAACAAACAGTGTGGTACAAAAGAGAAGGGAACTAGGCTGGCAATTAAGGTAGCGGCACAAAAGGAGTTGAGCGGTGTCAAGCAGAGGAGGAAACCAGTGGGGCTGTGAGAAGGACCAAGGGTTGAAGGGGATGTGCAGAATTTGATGGATAACATGAGTGGGGCTGGGGAGGAGCAGGTGTAGCAGACTGAAACAAAATTTGAAAAAACGTGCAGATGGGCTGGGGAAATGCGGCAGTGAGGGGTGTTTGGCTGTGATCACAGTGGCAGGAGAGGCACAAAGAAGGGTGGGATGAGTGTATGTGGCTGGGATGGAGAGATCAGCAATGTTAGACAGCATAGGGATGGAACACGTAGTGATTGGTACAGTATACCTGCTAGGGTTTCTGGTGTAGTAAGGACATCAGAAAAAAGCACCAAAGATTGCAGAAGGGGGAAGAAGCCAAGACATAATTTTTTTTTATTTTTTGTGTGTACTTTGGAGGCATTTAGAAGGAGGATGGAACAGACTGGGAGACAAGATATGAATGAGTGACTCACAGCTAGGGCAATCCATATAGTGAGGCAGCCTGAGGCTGTTGCCTCAGGCAGCATCTCTCTGGGTGACGTAGGGGGAACAGCAGGCCACTCTGCTACACAATGTTTGCAGTGTGCCTGCCGCTCCCTTTCTGGCCAAAGCGTCCCAGGAGGAGAGATGTGGAAAGCCATAGACATTTCCCCCGCCCAGCTCTTAGCAGCCTGGGACGCTCTGGCCAGTGTCCTGCCCAGCATGTGGCAACCAGTGACGTCACTGGGAGGGACTCTGGCCAGAACTGGAGTCAGAGCTAGGTGGGAAGATGATGCAGAGGTCCTACCTCCCCCCGGTAGCATGCATCACTAGCACCGCCTGCCTCAGGTGGCTTAAACGATAGGGACTCTTCTGCATACGGCACGCAAAGTTTACAAACATTGCTTGACAGGGCCGGAAATATCACAAAGCCGGCAACTTTACTGAAAAGCCTGCATTACACATACACAGTTCCCATGTGTGTGCATGATGCTATGTGATACACACCTATAATGTTTCATTGTGCTGTGTAACAATCTGAAAAAAGTCAAAGACTATCTATCCAGGACCAGAAGACATTACAAACTAACTAGGCCTCAATCGCAGTATGGGACCTGTATATATAAAGAATACAGGTTGGAGTTGCCTTATAAATACAAGATTGTTTCAGCTTAAAAGAAATGATATTCTGCATGGGTTATATAAGGTTTTCAATACAAGCTATCATTTCTTTTCTTACACTAAATGCTTTTGTTGATCCCAGGCCAGTACACAGGCCGGTACACATACCTGTTCAAGCTGTAATCGTTTATATTTATCTATTGATTATTCTCATGATGAGAAGAAAGCTGCTTTGTTCAGGATAGCATACAAGAACATGCAAGGTTTCATTCAAACTGGATGAATCAATGTTAAGTCCGGCTAGATGACATTTCTTTCATGAAGTATTCACTCTCATTATAATTCCACACTGTAAAAAAAAAAAGGTCAGTGATAAATCACCCTTTATCATTGTATATCTCTTGGGAATCATTAAATATCTACTCTACCCTACTCCCTAAATGCAAAGAGAGAGATACAACCTCATACCTCAAGTTCCTGAGAAATAGAGAAAGTCTGTGATTCAAACATCCCGTATTTGAGATGGAAAATCCAATCAACATCAGAAAATTCAAGTAAAACAAATAAAATATTTAGGGTCCGTCTAGTGGTTCTGCAGTATATGGGGCCAAGAACAAGAAATTAGTTTATATCCCAGCTACATAAAGTGGCCATGTCGCTATTTTAAATGTTTAAAGGAGAACTATGAGGCGAGTGCTTTTCACTCACCTCATAGTTCTAGCCGACCTGTGACAATGAGACTGTCACAGGTCGGCTCAGTAGATCGGGAGGTGAGCGAACACATACCGGCGTTCGCTCACCTCTCGATCCTGTCACGGCTCTCTGCCGTGACAGGGGAGGGGCTGGATTCCCCCCTCCCCTCCAGCGCTGACTGGCGGAACGAACGGGGGAGGGTACAGCTGGCTCTGCCTCTATATAGGCAGAGCCAGCTGTCAGTCATGCAGGTGGGCGGATCCAGACATAATTGTCGAGATCCGCTTCAGCTGCGGCATCTCAGTATACCGCGAGCAGCAGCTCGCGGTATACTGCGGCGTCTCAGTATGCGCTCGTGGTATACTGAGCCTAGGGTTTAGGGAGGACGCTGGTTTGTGTCCTCCCGTTACCCTAAGGAGAACTATGGGGAAAAGCCTTAACCCCATAGTTCTCCTTTAAATGTAAAGGTCCCTTCCTAAAACAAATGCACAATGTTACCTTAGTTAGTAAAAAAGAAAAACAAATGCTCCGAGTTCCTCTCTGAGACTAGTTTTACTTTCTTACCAGGTACCTGAAATCTCTGACCTTAGGGGTAATCATTTGCCATCCCTCTGTTCAGTATCAGATTAGAAAATAGGGAAAGATGAAGAAACCGGCACCCCTTGTACACGTCTCCTTCTCAGGGCCCTCTTGCCGGCCTGCTCGCACATTTTTATTTGTACACTAATTGCAGAGCATGCACAGTGCAGTGTACAGTCCCAGCCCATTGCCCTGATGATGCCAAGCATACCTCATAGTTCTAGCCGACCTGTGACAATGAGACTGTCACAGGTCGGCTCAGTAGATCGGGAGGTGAGCGAACACATACCGGCGTTCGCTCACCTCTCGATCCTGTCACGGCTCTCTGCCGTGACAGGGGAGGGGCTGGATTCCCCCCTCCCCTCCAGCGCTGACTGGCGGAACGAACGGGGGAGGGTACAGCTGGCTCTGCCTCTATATAGGCAGAGCCAGCTGTCAGTCATGCAGGTGGGCGGATCCAGACATAATTGTCGAGATCCGCTTCAGCTGCGGCATCTCAGTATACCGCGAGCAGCAGCTCGCGGTATACTGCGGCGTCTCAGTATGCGCTCGTGGTATACTGAGCCTAGGGTTTAGGGAGGACGCTGGTTTGTGTCCTCCCGTTACCCTAAGGAGAACTATGGGGAAAAGCCTTAACCCCATAGTTCTCCTTTAAATGTAAAGGTCCCTTCCTAAAACAAATGCACAATGTTACCTTAGTTAGTAAAAAAGAAAAACAAATGCTCCGAGTTCCTCTCTGAGACTAGTTTTACTTTCTTACCAGGTACCTGAAATCTCTGACCTTAGGGGTAATCATTTGCCATCCCTCTGTTCAGTATCAGATTAGAAAATAGGGAAAGATGAAGAAACCGGCACCCCTTGTACACGTCTCCTTCTCAGGGCCCTCTTGCCGGCCTGCTCGCACATTTTTATTTGTACACTAATTGCAGAGCATGCACAGTGCAGTGTACAGTCCCAGCCCATTGCCCTGATGATGCCAAGCATTGCGCCGGGGTAATGTAACACCAGTGCCAGTGGCCGAACCAAGAAGAACCTAGACCTGGAAAAATAACAGGAAAACATGGCAGCCGTGGCAGTGAATCATTGGCTGGGATCTCAGACCCAACATCTCTGGATAGGAAAGTAGACCCAGAGGTAAGAGTGTCATAATGTGCAAGATTTTAGAGTTCTCTGCAGATCCTGGCAAGTCTACAAGGAATGTACATCTCCAGTATGTTATAAGCACGTATCTTCTAATCATGGCTCCAGACTGGGGGATGTTATTACTCCCGCTGGACTGTCCCTCATTTCCATTGCTGACCAGATGGCCCCAACTAAAGTTGTGCCTTCTGTCTGTCCTCCCAGGGCTGATTCAAAGGTAAGGGCAGCCTGTCCTGGCAGGCAGCAAAGCTCTAGGTTGTTAGAGCATAGTGAAAGAGGGGTGCAGACAAACCTATAAGAAAGGGACAGATCTACCCATGCAGGTTGGAGGGGATAAATCTGTCAGAGCAGGCTGCAGGGGACAGGTTTGCCATTGCAGGGAGGTGGAGGGGACACATGTGTCAGCGCAGGGCAGTAGAGGAGACAGATGTGTCAGTGCAGGGTGGCAGAAGGACAGATCTGTGAGTGCAAAATGGAGAGAACAGATTTGTCAGTGCAGGGCAGTGGATGGGACAGGTCTTTCAGTGCAGCGTGGAGGTGACAAATCTGTCAGTGTGGGGTGGTGGAGGGGACAGGTCTTCCAGTGCAGGGTGGAAGTGACAGGCTTATCAGTGCAAGGTGATGAGGGGACAGATATTCCTGTGCAGGGTGGTGGAGGCATGCATATGTCAGGGGTAGGGGACAGGTCTGTTAGTGCAGGGCAGTGGATGGGACAGGTCTTTCAGTGCAGCGTGGAGGTGACAAATCTGTCAGTGTGGGGTGGTGGAGGGGACAGGTCTTCCAGTGCAGGGTGGAAGTGACAGGCTTATCGGTGCAGGGTGATGAAGGGGACAGATCTTCCTGTGCAGGGTGGTGGAGGCATGCATATGTCAGTGCAGGCAGGTGTAGGGGACAGGTCTGTTAGTGCTGGGTGGTGGAGTTGACAGATCTTTCAGTGCAGGGTGATGAAAGGGACAGATCTACCTGTGCAGGGTGGAGAGGACAGGTCTGTCAGTGTAGACTTGCAGAGAGGACAAATCTGTCAGTGCAGATCTGTCAGTTCAGGGTAGTGGAGGGGACGGGTATGTCAGAGGAGGGTGGTTGAGGAACAGAACTGTTAGTGCAGGTCAGTGGAAAGGGCTGATTTGTCAGTGCAAGGTGGTGGAGGAAACAAGTCTGTCAGGAACGGGTGGAGGGGACAGGTTTGCCAGTGCAGGGTGACGAAGGGGACATATTTACCAGTGCAGAGTGGAGGGGACAGGTCTGTTAGTGCAGGGTGGAGGAGACAGATGTGTCACTGCGGTGCGGTGGAGGGACAGGTTTGTCAGTGCAGGGTGGAGGAGACAGATGTGTCACTGCGGTGCAGTGGAGGGACAGGTGTGTCAGTGCAGGGTGGAGGAGACAGATGTGTCACTGCGGTGCGGTGGAGGGACAGGTTTGTCAGTGCAGGGTGGAGGAGACAGATGTGTCACTGCGGTGCGGTGGACGGACAGGTTTGTCAGTGCAGGGTGGAGGAGACAGATGTGTCACTGCGGTGCAGTGGATGGACAGGTCTGTCAGTGCAGGGTGGAGGAGACAGATGTGTCACTGCGGTGCAGTGGAGGGACAGGTCTGTCAGTGCAGGGTGGAGGAGACAGATGTGTCACTGCGGTGCAGTGGAGGGACAGGTCTGTCAGTGCAGGGTGGAGAAGACAGATGTGTCAGTCCAGGATGGCAGAGGATTTACTAGTGCAGGGTAAAGTTCCAGAGTAGAGTGGATATGTCTGTCAGTGTAGGGCAGTGGAGGGGACAGATCTGTCAGTGCAAGGTGCAGGGACACATCTGTTAGTGCACAGTGGTGAAAGGGACAGGTCTACTAGTGCAGGTTGGTGGAGGGGACGAGTCTGTCAATGCAGGGTGGAGGGGACAGATCTGTTCAGAGCAGGGCACCGGATAAAAAAGATCTTTTAGTGCAGGGTGGGGGAGGGACACATACGTCAGTGCACAGTGGTGAACTGGGCAGGTCTATCAGTGCAGGGTGGTGGAGTGGAGAGATCTGTCAGTGTGGGGTGGCGGTGGGGACAGACATGTCACTACATGGCAGTGAAGGGGACCCATTTATCAGTGCAGGGTGGCGGTGGGGAAAGATCTATTAGTGCAAGGTGGTGGAGAGGAAAGATCTGTCAGTTCAGGGTGAAGGGGAGAGTCCCATCAGTGCAGGATGGTTCAAGGGTCAGATATTTCAATGCAGGGTGGAGAGGACAGGTGTATCAGTGCAGGGAAGCGGAGTGGGTGGATCTGCCAGTGCAGGGTTCTGCTGGGGACAGATCTGTCAGTGCAGGGTGGCTTAGGGGACAAGTCTGTTAGTGCAGGGTGGCACCGGGGGAAAGATTTGTCCGTGCAGGGTGGCAGAAGGGTAGATCTGCCAGGGCAGTGAATGGGACTGGCCTATCAGTGCAGGGTGGCAAAAGGGTAGATCTGTCAGGGCAGTGAATGGGACTGGCCTATCAGTGCAGGGTGGCAAAAGGGTAGATCTGTCAGGGCAGTGAATGGGACTGGCCTATCAGTGCAGGGTGGCAAAAGGGTAGATCTGTCAGGGCAGTGAAGGGGACTGGCCTATCAGTGCAGGGTGGTGGAGGGACACGTCTGTCAGTGCAGGGCGGTGGAGGGGACAGGGCTATCAGAGCAGGGTGGTGGAGGGACATGTCTTTCAGTGCAGGGCGGTGGAGGGGACAGGGCTATCAGAGCAGGGTGGTGGAGAAGAGAAGGCTGTCAGTTTAGGATGGAGGGGACAGATATCTCAGTGCAGGGCGGTAGCGGAGAAAGGTCTGTCAGTGCAGAATGGAGGGGACAGATCTGTAATTGGAGGATAGAGGGGACAGATCTGTCAATGTAGGCTATAGGGGACAGATCAGTGCAGGGTGTCAGGGAGAGGTTAGTGCCGGTGGAGGGGATAGATCAGTGTAGGGTGGAGGGGAGAGGTTAGTGCTGGTGGAGGGGATAGATCAGTGTAGGGTGGAGGGAGAGGTTAGTGCTGGTGGAGTGGATAGATCAGTGGAGGGGGGGGGGAGGGGTTAGGGCAGGGGGAGAGGAAGGGATAGATCAGTGTAGGGTGGAGGGAGAGGTTAGTGCTGGTGGAGTGGATAGATCAGTGTAGGGTGGAGGGAGAGGTTAGTGCAGGTGGAGAGGATAGATCAGTGCAGGGTAGAGATAAGTGCAGGGTGGAAGGGAGAGGTTAGCGCAGGTGGCGGGGATAGATCAGTGTAGGGTGGAGGGGAGAGGTCAGTGCAGGTGGAGAGGATAGATCAGTGCAGGGTGTCAGGGAGAGGTTAGTGCAGGTGGAGAGGATAGATCAGTGTAGGGTGGAGGGAGAGGTTAGTGCAGGTGGAGGGGATAGATCAGTGTAGGGTGGAGGGAGAGGTTAGCGCAGGTGGAGGGAGAGGTTAGCGCAGGTGGAGGGGATAGATCAGTGTAGGGTGGAGGGAGAGGTTAGTGCAGGTGGAGGGGATAGATCAGTGTAGGGTGGAGGGAGAGGTTAGCGCAGGGGGAGGGGATAGATCAGGGTAGGGTGGAGGGAGAGGTTAGTGCTGATGGAGGGGATAGATCAGTGTAGGGTGGAGGGAGAGGTTAGTGCTGGTGGAGGGGATAGATCAGTGTAGGGTGGAGGGGACAAATCAGTGTGAATTGGAGGGCACAGATCAGAGCAGTGTGGAGGGGAGATGTCTGTGCAGGATGCAGGGACAAGGTGAGTGCAAGTTGAAGGGGAAAGGTCAGTGCAGGGGATAGAGCAGTGCAGCATGGGGGAGGAGGGGGCAGATGAGTGCAGGATGGAGGGAACAAATCAGTGCAAGGTGGAGAGGTCTGTGCAGGGTGTCAGTGCAGAGTGGAGGGGGGCATATAATTGTGATGTGTAGCAAACATATTTGTGGCGGGTAGAAGGGCATTGATCAGTGCAGGGTGGAAGGGACATATCAGTGCGGGATGGAAGGGACAGATCAGTACAGGGGAAAGGGTACAAATCAGTGCAGGGTGGAGGGTAGAGATCAGTGCAGGGTGGAGGGGAGAGGTTAGTGCAAGTGGAGGGGATAGATCAGTGCGGGGTGAAGGGTACTTATCAGGGCAGGGTGTCAGTGCAAGGGACAGATCAGTGTGAGGTGTCAGTGCAAGGTGGGGGTACAGATCAGTGCAGGGTACAGATCAATGCAGGGTGTGAGATCAGTGCAGGGGACAGATCAGTGCAGGGTGTCAGGGACAGATCAGTGTGGGGTACAGATGAGTGCGGGGTAGAGATGAGTGCGGGTTGTCGGTGGAGATGAGTGTGGGGTGTCGGGTACAGATGAGTGCGGGGTGTTGGGGACAGATGAGTGTGGGGGACAGATGAGTGCGGGCGCTGGCTAGAGATGAGTGCCGGGTAGAAATGAGTGCGGGGTGTCCGGTACAGATGAGGTCGGGTTGTTGGGGGACAGATGAGTGCGGGGTGTTGGGGACAGATGAGTGCGGGGGGTTGGGGACAGATGAGTCTGGGGTGTTGGGGAAAGATGAGTGCGGGGTGTTGGGGACAGATGAGTGCGGGGTGT
>NW_017306272.1:3714417-3723302 GCF_000935625.1 Nanorana parkeri
GGGGTGTTGGGGACAAATGAGTGCAGGGTGTTGGGGACAGATGAGTGCGGGGTGTTGGGGACAGATGAGTGCGGGGTGTCGGGTACCGATGAGTGTGGGGTGTTGGGGACAGACAAGTGCAGATGAATGCGGGGTGTTGGGGACAGATGAGTGCGGGGTAGAGATAAGTGTGGGGTTTCGGGAAAAGATGAATGCTGGGTGTCCGGTAGAGATGAGTGCGGGGACCGGGTGTCGGTACAGATGAGTGCGGGGTAGAGATGAGTGTGGGTAGAGACAAGTGTGGGGTGTTGGGTACCGATGAGTGTGGGTAGAGACAAGTGTGGGGTGTTGGGTACCGATGAGTGTGGGTAGAGATGAGTGCGGGGTGTCAGGTACCGATGAGTGTGGGTAGAGATGAGTGTGGGGTGTCCAGTACAGATGAGGTCGGGGTGTTGGGGACAGCTGAGTGCAGGGTAGAGAATAGAGATGAGGTCGGGTAGAGATGAGTGCGGGGTGTCGGTACAGAGGAGTGGGGTGTCCGGTACATCTGAGGTCGGGGTGTTGGGGACAGATGAGTGCGGGGTAGAGATGAGTGCGGGGTGTCGGTACAGATGAGTGCGGGGTGTCGGTACAGATGAGGTCGGGGTGTTGGGGACAGATGAATGCGGGGTAGAGATGAGTGCGGGGTGTCGGGTACCGGTAGAGATGAGTGCCGGTACCGGTTGTCGGTAGAGATGAGTGCGGGGACCGGGTGTCAGGTAGAGGTGAGTGCGGGGTGTCGGCTCCGCTGTCAGTCCAGCTGTGAGATGCTCTCCTCCGGCCTCCTCCTCCGGCCCAGCTGTGGCTCTCCCTCCTCCTCCTCCTCCGCTCCGGCTGCCTCCTCCCCCTCTCCATCCCTCCCTCTGTCCTCCAGCACCGGCTGCCATCCTCTCTCCCTCCATCTCTGCCCGGCTCCCCCACTCACAGCCCGACCCGGACCTCAATGACCACACCATGATGACAGGTATCGCCGCCGCCTCCTTCTTCTCCAATGCCTGCCGCTTCGGGGGCTGCGGGCTCCACTTCACTACCCTGGCCGAGCTGATCGAGCACATCGAGGACAACCATATCGGTGAGTGCCCCCCCCGACCTCCGATGAGCCCGGGGTGATCAGGGAGCGATGCATTGTGTGCGGGATATTGGCTGTACAGCCCGGTGCCCCTATGGGGTGGGTGTGTGTGGCGGGGGTGTAGCGGAGGTCCCGGGGATGTCATGTGTGTGACACCCGGGGAGGAGCAGAAGGTGTCCCCAGTGCTGCTGTCACCCTCATCACTGTGTACACTGGGTATATGGCAGCCCAGGAAGGAGGACACACACACACATCTATATACTGTGTACTGTGCACTGTGTGTATATATATGTGTGTATACAGCATGGAGCCGGGGGCGGCCACTGCGTGCTCCCTGTGTGATTATATCCGCTGCCATCACACATTGTGTCGTACTGGGGCTAGGCCGGAGGAGGAGGAGTACCGGGGTGTGTGTGTGTGTGTGTGTGTGTGTGGCCGGAGGACCAGGCGCTGCCCGTTATAAGCCACTACCTGTCACTGTGCACAGCTGCCATGTCTGACGACTGCACACTGCCTGGCTCTCTTCACATGTCTCAGGACTGCACACTGCCTGGCTCTCTTCACATGTCTCAGGACTGCACACTGCCTGGCTCTCTTCACATGTGTCACACTGCACACTGCCTGGCTCTCTTCACATGTGTCACACTGCACACTGTCTGGCTGTTAGCAAAGCTGTCACACTTCACAGTGCCTGGCTGTCATCACATGTGTCACACTGCCTGGCTCTCATCACATGTCTGAGGACTGCACCCTGCCTGTCATCAGATGTGTCACACTGCACACTGCCTGGCTGTCATCGCATGTGTCACACTGCACACTGCCTGTCATCAGATGTGTCACACTGCACACTGCTTGGCTGTCATCACATGTGTCACACTGCCTGGCTGTCATCACATGTCTGAGGACTGTACACTGCCTGGCTGTCATCAGAGCTGTCACACTGCACACTGTCTGGCTGTTAGCAGATCTGTCATATTGCACACTACCTGGCTGTCATGAGATGTCTGAGGTCTGCACACTGCCTGGCTGTCATCAGATGTGTCACACTGCACACTGTCTGGCTGTCATCAGATGTGCCACACTGCAAACTGCCTGGCTGTCATCAGATCTGTCACACTGCACACTGCCTGGCTGTCAACTGATGTCTGAGTACAGCACACTGGCTTGTTGTCATCCTAACTGTCACAGTGCCTGGCTGTCATAAAATGTGTCACAATGCAGAGTGCCTGGCCGTCATCAGATGTGTCACACTGCACAGTACCTGGCTGTCATCAGATGTGTCACACTGCACAGTACCTGGCTGTCATCAGATGTGTCACACTGCACAGTACCTGGCTGTCATCAGATGTGTCACACTGCACAGTACCTGGCTGTCATCAGATGTGTCACACTGCACAGTACCTGGCTGTCATCAGATGTGTCACACTGCACAGTACCTGGCTGTCATCAGATGTGTCACACTGCACAGTACCTGGCTGTCATCAGATGTGTCACACTGCACAGTACCTGGCTGTCATCAGATGTGTCACACTGCACAGTACCTGGCTGTCATCAGATGTGTCACACTGCACAGTACCTGGCTGTCATCAGATGTGTCACACTGCACAGTACCTGGCTGTCATCAGATGTGTCACACTGCACAGTACCTGGCTGTCATCAGATGTGTCACACTGCACAGTACCTGGCTGTCATCAGATGTGTCACACTGCACAGTACCTGGCTGTCATCAGATGTGTCACACTGCACAGTACCTGGCTGTCATCAGATGTGTCACACTGCACAGTACCTGGCTGTCATCAGATGTGTCACACTGCACAGTACCTGGCTGTCATCAGATGTGTCACACTGCACAGTACCTGGCTGTCATCAGATGTGTCACACTGCACAGTACCTGGCTGTCATCAGATGTGTCACACTGCACAGTACCTGGCTGTCATCAGATGTGTCACACTGCACAGTACCTGGCTGTCATCAGATGTGTCACACTGCACAGTACCTGGCTGTCATCAGATGTGTCACACTGCACAGTACCTGGCTGTCATCAGATGTGTCACACTGCACAGTACCTGGCTGTCATCAGATGTGTCACACTGCACAGTACCTGGCTGTCATCAGATGTGTCACACTGCACAGTACCTGGCTGTCATCAGATGTGTCACACTGCACAGTACCTGGCTGTCATCAGATGTGTCACACTGCACAGTACCTGGCTGTCATCAGATGTGTCACACTGCACAGTACCTGGCTGTCATCAGATGTGTCACACTGCACAGTACCTGGCTGTCATCAGATGTGTCACACTGCACAGTACCTGGCTGTCATCAGATGTGTCACACTGCACAGTACCTGGCTGTCATCAGATGTGTCACACTGCACAGTACCTGGCTGTCATCAGATGTGTCACACTGCACAGTACCTGGCTGTCATCAGATGTGTCACACTGCACAGTACCTGGCTGTCATCAGATGTGTCACACTGCACAGTACCTGGCTGTCATCAGATGTGTCACACTGCACAGTACCTGGCTGTCATCAGATGTGTCACACTGCACAGTACCTGGCTGTCATCAGATGTGTCACACTGCACAGTACCTGGCTGTCATCAGATGTGTCACACTGCACAGTACCTGGCTGTCATCAGATGTGTCACACTGCACAGTACCTGGCTGTCATCAGATGTGTCACACTGCACAGTACCTGGCTGTCATCAGATGTGTCACACTGCACAGTACCTGGCTGTCATCAGATGTGTCACACTGCACAGTACCTGGCTGTCATCAGATGTGTCACACTGCACAGTACCTGGCTGTCATCAGATGTGTCACACTGCACAGTACCTGGCTGTCATCAGATGTGTCACACTGCACAGTACCTGGCTGTCATCAGATGTGTCACACTGCACAGTACCTGGCTGTCATCAGATGTGTCACACTGCACAGTACCTGGCTGTCATCAGATGTGTCACACTGCACAGTACCTGGCTGTCATCAGATGTGTCACACTGCACAGTACCTGGCTGTCATCAGATGTGTCACACTGCACAGTACCTGGCTGTCATCAGATGTGTCACACTGCACAGTACCTGGCTGTCATCAGATGTGTCACACTGCACAGTACCTGGCTGTCATCAGATGTGTCACACTGCACAGTACCTGGCTGTCATCAGATGTGTCACACTGCACAGTACCTGGCTGTCATCAGATGTGTCACACTGCACAGTACCTGGCTGTCATCAGATGTGTCACACTGCACAGTACCTGGCTGTCATCAGATGTGTCACACTGCACAGTACCTGGCTGTCATCAGATGTGTCACACTGCACAGTACCTGGCTGTCATCAGATGTGTCACACTGCACAGTACCTGGCTGTCATCAGATGTGTCACACTGCACAGTACCTGGCTGTCATCAGATGTGTCACACTGCACAGTACCTGGCTGTCATCAGATGTGTCACACTGCACAGTACCTGGCTGTCATCAGATGTGTCACACTGCACAGTACCTGGCTGTCATCAGATGTGTCACACTGCACAGTACCTGGCTGTCATCAGATGTGTCACACTGCACAGTACCTGGCTGTCATCAGATGTGTCACACTGCACAGTACCTGGCTGTCATCAGATGTGTCACACTGCACAGTACCTGGCTGTCATCAGATGTGTCACACTGCACAGTACCTGGCTGTCATCAGATGTGTCACACTGCACAGTACCTGGCTGTCATCAGATGTGTCACACTGCACAGTACCTGGCTGTCATCAGATGTGTCACACTGCACAGTACCTGGCTGTCATCAGATGTGTCACACTGCACAGTACCTGGCTGTCATCAGATGTGTCACACTGCACAGTACCTGGCTGTCATCAGATGTGTCACACTGCACAGTACCTGGCTGTCATCAGATGTGTCACACTGCACAGTACCTGGCTGTCATCAGATGTGTCACACTGCACAGTACCTGGCTGTCATCAGATGTGTCACACTGCACAGTACCTGGCTGTCATCAGATGTGTCACACTGCACAGTACCTGGCTGTCATCAGATGTGTCACACTGCACAGTACCTGGCTGTCATCAGATGTGTCACACTGCACAGTACCTGGCTGTCATCAGATGTGTCACACTGCACAGTACCTGGCTGTCATCAGATGTGTCACACTGCACAGTACCTGGCTGTCATCAGATGTGTCACACTGCACAGTACCTGGCTGTCATCAGATGTGTCACACTGCACAGTACCTGGCTGTCATCAGATGTGTCACACTGCACAGTACCTGGCTGTCATCAGATGTGTCACACTGCACAGTACCTGGCTGTCATCAGATGTGTCACACTGCACAGTACCTGGCTGTCATCAGATGTGTCACACTGCACAGTACCTGGCTGTCATCAGATGTGTCACACTGCACAGTACCTGGCTGTCATCAGATGTGTCACACTGCACAGTACCTGGCTGTCATCAGATGTGTCACACTGCACAGTACCTGGCTGTCATCAGATGTGTCACACTGCACAGTACCTGGCTGTCATCAGATGTGTCACACTGCACAGTACCTGGCTGTCATCAGATGTGTCACACTGCACAGTACCTGGCTGTCATCAGATGTGTCACACTGCACAGTACCTGGCTGTCATCAGATGTGTCACACTGCACAGTACCTGGCTGTCATCAGATGTGTCACACTGCACAGTACCTGGCTGTCATCAGATGTGTCACACTGCACAGTACCTGGCTGTCATCAGATGTGTCACACTGCACAGTACCTGGCTGTCATCAGATGTGTCACACTGCACAGTACCTGGCTGTCATCAGATGTGTCACACTGCACAGTACCTGGCTGTCATCAGATGTGTCACACTGCACAGTACCTGGCTGTCATCAGATGTGTCACACTGCACAGTACCTGGCTGTCATCAGATGTGTCACACTGCACAGTACCTGGCTGTCATCAGATGTGTCACACTGCACAGTACCTGGCTGTCATCAGATGTGTCACACTGCACAGTACCTGGCTGTCATCAGATGTGTCACACTGCACAGTACCTGGCTGTCATCAGATGTGTCACACTGCACAGTACCTGGCTGTCATCAGATGTGTCACACTGCACAGTACCTGGCTGTCATCAGATGTGTCACACTGCACAGTACCTGGCTGTCATCAGATGTGTCACACTGCACAGTACCTGGCTGTCATCAGATGTGTCACACTGCACAGTACCTGGCTGTCATCAGATGTGTCACACTGCACAGTACCTGGCTGTCATCAGATGTGTCACACTGCACAGTACCTGGCTGTCATCAGATGTGTCACACTGCACAGTACCTGGCTGTCATCAGATGTGTCACACTGCACAGTACCTGGCTGTCATCAGATGTGTCACACTGCACAGTACCTGGCTGTCATCAGATGTGTCACACTGCACAGTACCTGGCTGTCATCAGATGTGTCACACTGCACAGTACCTGGCTGTCATCAGATGTGTCACACTGCACAGTACCTGGCTGTCATCAGATGTGTCACACTGCACAGTACCTGGCTGTCATCAGATGTGTCACACTGCACAGTACCTGGCTGTCATCAGATGTGTCACACTGCACAGTACCTGGCTGTCATCAGATGTGTCACACTGCACAGTACCTGGCTGTCATCAGATGTGTCACACTGCACAGTACCTGGCTGTCATCAGATGTGTCATAGTGCACAGTACCTGGCTGTCATCAGATGTGACACAATGCACACTGCCTGGCTGTCACACAGCCTTATTGTACGTAGTGCCATGTAGTAGTAGTTTGTGGTAGAGTCTCGGTTCTTTGTGGTCTCAGTGTATGGATTGTACAGCTTCTATGGGCTCTATATGTAGACAGGGATCTCTGCTCCCCGGGATGGAGCCGTACACTTTGTATTGTCAGGACGGACCTCTTGAATGGCACTGCAGCCAAGCAATGGGTATGATTTATATAGAGGAATCCCCATAGGAGCGGATCCGGTTCTTCTAGCTGTGGGAGATCCTGGGGTGGAATCCTATTGATAAGGGGAAGTATACACACAGGTCAGATCAGTGATTTCTGCTCTTCATATGACCATCAGACACTATGGGGATGTCTCCTTATGTGTGCGTGGACCACATGTCACCAGGACCATCACCTACCCGGCCAGGCTGACAGCTAAACACTGATTGTCAATGGAGTGGCTATGCAATTCCACAATGTGTGCTGCCTTTGGTGACACATTCTATCATCTGTGGCCAGTACAAGATTCTCATAAAAGGGCGAAGAGTTTGGAGAAGGCAGGAGAGGTGAACAATCTAGGACAGGGGTGCCCATAAGGCCGGCATCTCCTCCCGCCCGTGGTGCTTCTCTGGATCCCCGCTGCTCTCCCCATCTGTATGCAGCGGGGATCCGGAGGAGGGAGCCGCTGTCACAGAACTAAGGCCGAGCAGTGAGGAGAGAGAAACGCTCGGCCAGGTTCTGACAGCCGGCGCCTCACTCTCCCCTCACTGCTCGGCCTTAGTTCTGTGACAGCGGCTCCACCCTCCTACACGGGCTGCAGCGGTTCTTTCACTTCTTCTCGGATCCCCACTTTCGGGGAAACACGGTATGTGCAAGATAGCCTATGTTTATTAGGCCCCCTCCACACCCGTTCGCTCCAATCAACAGTAGATTCATGGATACCTGGTGTCAAGCCAAGAATAAAAAATATGTTGCCTGCACACCTCAATCCTCTTGCAAGAAAACACACAACTATTGACGTTGGTTTATCATATCACAAGTTCACAATGCAACATTTTGGAACCGCCAGGGGACATGTCATTTTGCCTGATAAAGGGATCCCTGGCTCATCTAAAAGTGGCATTTCTCTACGTGATGTGCCAAATAAACTACAGTAAAGGCTGTTTGATTGCAAGAGGAATGAGGTACTGTATGTATAGCATTTTGTTTTCTTCTCTTTGCATGGCACCATCCACTAGTTGTTTTAGCATGCCACAGGGGCTTTCTGGTCTGGTATGAAGCCAAATTGCCAATAATTTTGTCTTGCATCCTTTACATCAGGGGTGCCATAAGGTCGATCGCGTAGCAGAGGAGGGAGCAGCTATCACAGAAGTAAGGCCGAGCAGTGAGGAGAGAGAGAGACGCTCGGCCAGGATCTGACAGCCGGCGGCTCTCTCCTTACTGCGCTCCGTCCTCTGCTGCCCCCGCGACTGCAGCGCTTCTTTTACTTCTCCTCGGATCCGCCTCTGCCCGGGAGAGCAGCGCGGATCCAGAAGAGAAGCTGAGCCCCCCTGTGCGTGGTCGAGCGGCAGAGAGTGAAGAGAAACACAGAGAGAGTGCGAGGAGAGACAGCTAGGGGAGAGAGAGCGAGGAGTGCGGAGAGCCAGCCAGGAGAGAGAGCCAGGAGAGACAGCCAGGGGAGAGAAAGCGAGGAGAGAGGAGAGCCAGCCAGGAGAGAGAGCCAGGAGAGATGGCGAGGAGAGAGCGAGGAGAGCCAGCCAGGGGAGAGACAGCCAGGGGAGAGAGAGCCAGGGGAGAGCCAGCTAAGGGAGAGAGAGCGAGGAGAGACAGCCAGGGGAGAGACAGCCAGGAAAGACAGGATTGGAAATGTAGTAAGAACCGTAGAAGCCCAGTTTTGGGGGTTTTTCATTGGTAGATCTTATTGAGCTCGTCATTTGAAAAGTAGATCTTGACACAAAAATTGTGGGCCCCCCTGTCCTAGACTGCTCACTTCTGCTGCCTTCCCCAAACTCTTCACCCTTTTGTGAATAACCCTGTAAGATTGAGTTGTGTGTGTGTGTGGGGGGGGGG
>NW_017306272.1:3723551-3754976 GCF_000935625.1 Nanorana parkeri
GGGGGGGGGGGGGCGAGTCCTCCTGCACTGTTCCTACAGTTTACCACATCCGGGTGTCTTTTGGGAGCCGTGGTCTGCCCTTCCACCTCTGCTGTGTGTGATAGGTTTCCTTATAGACGTCTGTGGTCCGGATAGTCTGTACGGAGAGATAAAGTCACATGCTTGCAGCACCCAACAGTTAGTAAAGATGAAGATTAATCTGCTAATATTTTGCTTTACCTGGTCCCCCCCCCCCCCTCTTCTCTTCCCCCAACATCAACTTGCTAAGGACATTTGATCCTTATTTCAGAACCTGTGATATCATCACTGGGTCCCTGTGCTTTCCTATGCAGTGCAGGCTGGCTGACTCTTAGGAGGAGCTATGCAAAGTGCTGAATGCCAGTCTGGAGAGTGGGCATTTCTAGGCAGACTGTATTTGTATGCAGACCGCCCTAGGTCATACCCACATGTGATCCTGAACCATCAATGATGGAAAGAACTGAAATCCAATGAATGAGGGGGTGGGCCAGGGACAGTCAGGCTGGGGAGGAAAGAGTCAGAAGATGCTGGATGTCCTCCAGCCAGGAAATGGAAGTGGGCTTTATCTGACTTGCTGCAGCTTCTATTACACATGTGAAAGCTCACAGTGTGCCGTGAAATCAGACTAAGCCATTTCAGTGCAGGAGAGGAGCCGGTACAAATGGGCAAGACTTGAAGGTAAGGCTGAGATCATTTGTAATATTGGATTGGTCCTCACTTTGTGTCCTCCTGAGGATGATTCTCAGCACAAATATGGAGGACATAGACACCAATAAATACCCGCAGGGGCTCTAACCCTTCCCGGCTCTGTTCAGAACTAGAAAAGAAACTTTGCCTGAGTTCTGTTCTGAGTTGCAGCATTTCTATTCCTGAGAGGAGGGGATAGGAGAGGATGAGAGAGGAGGGGGGAGGCGAGGAGGGGATGGGAGAGGAGGGGAGAGGAGGGGGGAGGAGAGGAGGAGGAGGGGATAGGAGAGGAAAGGAGGTGAGAGGAGGAGGGAGGAGGTGAGAGGAGGAGAGAGGAAGGGGTAGGAGAGAAAAGGAGGGGAGAGGAGGAGAGAGTCTGTCATATAAAAACATTTTATGACATTTTCCCAATCATAGAAACACATGTCAGCTGCTTTGTGGACACATTTGTGCCGTGTCTGGGTGGGATTCTTCATCTATACTGGTACATTCCTGATAAGCCCGGAGCTCCACATGAAGGGAACCAGCACCCACTGGGCTCAGCGATCCAAAGCTTTCTTATTGCATGTTGTGGAATGATGACAGGCCATGCTGAGCTCTGGATACCGGGTCCAGAGTCTGATCTGTCTGCCAGTCCATCACTGCAAAGCAACCTCCTATGTGTAGACGGCGCATACAAACCTGCAGATCAGAAACCATCCACCCTTCACAGGACTTATAGTCCATATCGCAGCATGGCCTGTCATGGGGTTCTGGGCCTTGTATACCCATAGCAGTCATAGGTATCCCCCCCCAACCGCAATGCACATATACAGTAGGTGGTAATGTACCTGTACTACAGCCCACCACAATGTACATATACAGTAGGTGCTAATGTACCTGTACTACAGACCACCACAATGTACATATACAGTAGGTGGTAATGTACCTGTACTACAGCCCACCACAATGTACATATACAGTAGGTGCTAATGTACCTGTACTACAGACCACCACAATGTACATATACAGTAGGTGGTAATGTACCTGTACTACAGCCCACCACAATGTACATATACAGTAGGTGCTAATGTACCTGTACTACAATCCACCGCAATGCACATATACAGTAGATGGTAATGTACCTGTACTACAATCCACCACAATGCACATATACTGTAGATGGTAACATAAGCATCACATCAGTGATCAGGCAGTTGAACCCCTAGGTCAGGGGTGCCCATTAGGTCGATCCTTATCTACCAGTCGATCGCAAAGCGAACACTGGTAGATCGTGATCGGCTGTGTCCTGTCCTCCTACGGTGCTCGTACGGCTGCAAGCTGAATGTGTCAGACAACGCAGACGGGAAGGGCCGGGACAACTCTCCCCGTGTGCAACTTCGGCCACACGAGCACTGTGGAGGACACGACGCCGGCGCACGAGAGGAGACCTGGGAAGCTGCTGCAGTGGCGGTAAGAAAAGACAGACAGGAGAGAGACAGCAGAGAAAGTGAGAGAAGAGACAGCAGAGAGAGAGAGAGAGAGAAGAGACAGCAGAGAAAGTGAGAGAAGAGACTGCAGAGAGAGAGAAGAGACAGCAGAGAAAGTGAGAGAAGAGACAGCAGAGAGAAACGGGAGAAAGCAAGGAGAGAGAGCGCGAGGTGAGAGAGAAGAGACAGCTAAGAGAGAGGGCTGATTCACACCACAAAGTCTGTATTCCAGAATGGCACTGCAGCCACGCCCCCCGTCCGCAGTTGGATCGCCCGCACCCGGAACGCAGTCACATTAGTGCCTGCGCTCTTGTCCAGTGCGGTCTGCAAAAATGCTGCACTGCGGGCAGGGAGCGTGGCTGCAGTGCCATTGATTTCAGGAAACTTTCCTTGTGCTCGGGCCCGCAGATCTTCCAAACTGTGGCCGGGCCAGTGCTTCATTTTGCTAAGGAGTAGAGCAAAGTATAAAGAGAATCAGCCTGTGTATTGCCTGTGTATTGCTCTCCATTCCAGTTTGGCACTGTAGGCCTTACTTTATACTAGTCTGCTATATTTTCAGTTTTCAGTTCAACACTCATAAGGGAATGCTAGATATAAAGTGTACAAACATACCATCAGAGTATTTCTCCAAAGCCGTACAGTTCAGTTCTGTGGTATAGACTCCTACTGATGTGACTTTTTACAAGAACATAAGATGGTCTGTATAGTGTTATTTTTATATTGGATATCCCCGGTCTCTTGAGTGAGACAGGAATGCATGCAAAATGTAAACAAACTGGAGAAGCAAAAACTTTAATCTCATATCCACATTAAAGATATGAGTGATTTGCATTTTGGGTTAAAAGAGGCAGTGATACTGTACACACATCAAGCTCAAATGTATATGTAAAACAATGACTAAAGTCTCATATAAGTTTAACATGGGAATGTTATTTCTAAATTTGTTTTAATATATTTTAATTTGCTGCATACATAAAGTTGTGCGTTTTAATGAGCAGATTGTGGAACATTGATATGAATGGACACACGCGTGTCTTGCACATGTAAAATTATTTGCAAGTAGTAAAGAATATTACCAGCACACCAAAGTAAAATCTTCAACGAGTGGTCATTTTATTGATGTACACACATCTCGTCAAAGAGCAACGTTTCGGGGCCACTCAGGGTCCCTTCTTCAGGCATATGAAAGGTCATACCAGTAAGGAGTGCGGTGGGAACCTCTTTGGAACCTCTTTAAAATGATGTGCAAACGAGTGTTTTTGAGCATTTCTATTGAAGTCTATGGGACCAAGAAGCGCAGGATCTGCCAAAAAGAAGCTCATATACTTTCTTCAAGGAACGGGCGCTTTGCTACAAGCGACATGACACTTACATGTCAACATGGCCATCGAAATGAATGGGGATTTGTTTTAGCATTTTTTCTAACAGAAAAAGCGCTACAAAGTGAATGAGGACTTATTGCTGGTTGAAATGTCTGTGCTTAAGTTTAAAGGACTGTTTACCTGCTAATGAGAGAGACATAATCCTGCTGCTAAATTTTTATTCTTTATTATTAAGACTGTAACTGGGGAAGTAGACCAAAAAGGTCAATTTCAGCACAATCTACCTATAAGTGAAATGTTAAATTGCGGTGGGCTGACCTGTTAAAGACTAAATCAATCCAAAGTTTTGGTTTAACCTGGTGGGATATTGCCACTAGAGTTTAGTCCAACCTCTGAGGTGAATGCAAAGCCAGGTCCAATCTCCAAAGCAATTGCAAACCCCAGCTCAACCTCCAAAGCACATGACCAGCCTAACCTCCAAGGCAATTGCAGACCCCAGCCCAACCTCCAAGGCACATGGCCAGCCCAACCTCCAAGGCAATTGCAGACCCCAGCCCAACCTCCAAGGCACATGGCCAGCCCAACCTCCAAGGCAATTGCAGACCCCAGCCCAACCTCCAAAGCAGTGGGAGAAAGGGGGACAGACACAACATTTCTTAGGGCATACATGGGCATAGCTGTCAAATGCTGGCTTTTGCATTCAGATACAGTGGCACACAGATGCATGCTTTCAAACATAAATCACAGCAAAAGCCTGCGTTTGGCCTGGTTTGCCTTTAACACAAATGCATTGTACCCGCTGCATCCAGAGGAAGGCAACACAAAGCAGGTCAGAACTGGCATCCACATTATACCTTTGAGGTAAATGTTAATTCGCAAGACTGTGTTTTATGTGCGTTCCAAACACATGTCAAACACAGGACAACAACAGCCATGTACACAAGCCTTTAAAGGAGAACTATGGGGTTAGGCCTTTTCCCAATAGTTCTCCTAAGGGTAACGGGAGGACACAAACTAGCGTCCTGCCGTCACCCTAAGCTCAGTATACCGCGAGCTGCAGCTCGCAGTATACTGAGACGCCGCAGCGGAAGCGGATCCCGACAATTATGTCTGGATCCGCCTAGCTGCGTGAGTGACAGCTGGCTCTGCCTATCTAGAGGCAGAGCCAGTTGTACCCGCCCCCTCCCCCGTCTGTTCCGCCGGTCAGCGCTGGAGGATCGGAGCGGGAAATCCAGTCCCTCCCCTGTCACGGCAGAGAGCCGTGACAGTATCGAGACGTGAGCGAACGCCGGTATGTGTTCGCTCACTTCCCGATCTACTGAGCCGACCTGTGACACCCAGATAGCAAGGATAACTTGCTACGAACTTGGGGCAGGGTTAAATTGTAATTCTTGTTAACTTGCACACATTCCTGGCAAGTTATAGACATGCAGAACACTTGCAGCACAAGTTCTAGTTGACACTTTTTGAATTTGTAGCAAATTTGCTTGTCAAGTCTACAGCAAAAGTCCTGCAGGTCTTAGCAAGAGATCTGCAAGCTCGCTGGTCTGGAGACTTGCAATGCAGACTTGCTGTAATTGTGCAACAAAATTGTGAAGCTTGGCAAGTCTGCAATAGTTTAGCAAGTCATTTTCAAACTTGCAGCACAATTACTTGCTATCTGGGCCAGTTTCATTGTCACAGGTCGGCTAGAACTATGAGGTGAATGAAAAGCACTCACCTCATAGTTCTCCTTTAACTGTCAGCCTAGAGTAGGTCTTTAACAGCATTGGCCCACTGGGAGAATAGTCATGTACTAGTACAAAGTGGTCCCTTTATTCTCCATTGCTGCTATGAGATCTCTTTTTCTCATTTCTACTGGAAACCCTTTGCAGAATGCAGAGTCAGAATGCATCGCTGTTCCCTTTTCTGCTTGTTAAAAAAAATCATGCGAAAGCATGTCCGTCGCTATGGATACAAATCTACTTTCTAAGCTAGGGGTTTTGAACTTACTTTGCCTAAGACCCAGATTAAGCCCGGGAGTCATTTTCCTAATCAATTGCTTAATTAGTGCACAAATCATCCACTTTTCCAATGTTTCATTTACTCTTGGTTATATGTTTTGCACATACTTTTGTTTTGTGATTTTAATAAAATCATAGGAAATGTTTTCTCCATTCTGTTAAATAAGAAGGTAGAATAGTTAGGCATCCCAGAAGCCTTCTCAGCCCAGACTTGAGGTCACCATATTTAATGCATTCCTGGACAGGGATCAGGGAACTTGACGAAGTACCTAAAGAGGCCTAGGCCCCAGAATTGTGGTAAAGCCAGAGACGTGCAATGTAGGATCCTCTTCCATCTGGCAGAAAAAACACTTTGATTTTTATGGGGCCAATATTTGCCTGGTTCTTGGCATTTCCCAACACACCCTCTACAGGAGAAGGCTACTTATCCTGGTACGTATTTCAGTATCCTACCCAATTACCTGTGCTGCTCTGTTTTTTGGACATAAATTGCATAGACCTGCCAGAGGACCGCCATACTTCTCCAAACTCCTCTTCCATAAAGGATTAGGACATCCAGATCCAGGAAACCATCTCAGGATCACACTCTAGACCGCATGTGTCAAACTCAAGGCCTAGGGGCCGAATCCGGCCCACCAGGCCATTTCCTAGACTTCTACTTTCAGATCTAGGTATTAAGTTATTACTAAAACCAGTGATAATCGAATGCAGAGGCAATTATGATAAAGATTAGATACATTTATATAGTCTTACAGATACCTTTGAGGGCAACCACAGTGTTGATGTGGCGCACGATTAAATTGAGTTTGACACCCCTGCTCTAGACCATCCGGAATCCGGTGAAACCTAGTCCACAAGATTCCTAGTGTTCACTGAACAACTATGTAAGTGTTAGGGTGAACTATGTCATATCAATTTTGGGTAACACTTGTTTTTTTGGGGGGGCACCAAAGGGGCTGGGTGGGTCTCAGACTCCAGCTGAAGTTTTTGCACTTTGTTTTGTTGACGTCGGGCATCATTTTTAGACTTGTCCTTGCAGTATTTAATGTGGAGGATTGGGTCTTTATACTGTTTTGAAAAGGGAGAGTTCATGTTTACACCTCCAGAAGGGATTTCTAGAACTACCCCTGTGTTTGGAACCACTATGCAACTGGTTTGCTGGGACCCCACCATACTTATGGGACCATGGCTCTAGGGAACGAACCAGAGCCAGGAAAATCAGACTTGCCCTGCAGGGTCCTTGAGGTCTACCTTGCAGAGTGTCTATACTCATACATTTTATTCCTAATGCATTGCCTTGGTTGCATGGTTTGAAAAGTTGTATGTTTCTTCTTTTTTGCATAACAGTTAGATCTTGAGTATTCATTCTCACATCTGTTTGGCTGGTTGTTCCATGTGTGGTAAATACTCAAACTTTGGATAAGGATTCACACATGCCTCAGCATGCAGAGTTTAGAAATGAGTGTTGAGATGTATTGCTCAGACAGTATGAGCACAAACAGTCCCCTTGTTAAAACTATCTAATGTTTATACCTTATGTCTTAAATATTGCAAGGGTTGGTTTCAGATTAGGCTTACAAGTGCATGGCTTGACTTGAAGGTCACCCGGACCCTGGAGGGGTAGCAGTCACTGATGACCTTGCCTGGTGACACAATGATCATGCCACCTGCAACTTATGGTTGTTTATGCTGAAGGTGCTGGGTTGTGTATCTCTATATCGAACAAATATGTTATTTCCTTACCCTGGATCCACATGTTTTGCTTTGGTTAAATATTAGCGATGGGCTCTACAGCAAGAAGGTCAAAAAAGATGTATTTTGCTAGATTAAAGATATGAAAAGATGTACAAAAAGGTAAACAGGTTTAGAGGCACAGAGAAAACCAGTGAATCTAGCCACACATACACAAGCAATCAACCCTAAACTATTGACTCTAGTTTAAATATTGTTTAGCTTGATGTACTAAAGGCAATATCAAAATAAACTTGAGAGCCCTTCTTTATAAAAGGCCAAGACCTTCATGTAGACTCATTGAGAGCCCACATCATACTCCTACTCAAAAAGAGTAAGAATCCCTTACAGTGTGCTAGCTAGACATGTAAGATGTGGAAAAATTAAGTTTGGATCGGTTTGGTTCAGATATTTTGGGATTCGGATGCGAAATTCAATTCGGGTTTCGGATTAGTTTAAGAATATTCATTGCGAATACCACAGAAAACCATATCCAAATATTAATAATAAAGCTGACTCTTCTAGACCCGAATGGCATTTGGGATCCGAATTGCACTTGGGAGCTCCCCAATGCCATTTGGGTCTGGGAGCCATATACATATATTACTAAAGCTGAGGCTCCCAGACCGGAATGGCATTCGGGGGCTCCCGAATGCAATTCGGTCATTTGGATACCGAATGCCATTTGGATCTAACAGCCTCAGCATTAGTATTAGATGTATACTGTATACTGTATATGGCTCACATGTGTCCATAACGAAAATTCGTGTTCTGACCCATTTGGATGCATTAAACTCAAAAACACATGATTGGCCATTATTATCCATACACATTATCCATATACAACAAATGGGATTTATTCCAAATCGGGAAGCCAAAGACCCCCACTACTTGAACTCTCAATGCCATTTACCTGGTAATCACCCAGAAAATGCCTACCATTAACCTCTCAACAGATGCTGAAAAGGCAATCAAGAGGTTTGGATAGGCTTTTTCTTTGTAGCATCCTTAGTCATAATGGCCTAGGTACCAACATGCACACATGAACTGAGGCAATTTATTTCCATCCCTCAGTTGCAGTAAAAAAAATTAGGTAATCTCTGACTACTTTTCTGTGCAGAACAGGACCAGAGAAGGTTGTTTGCTATCTCCCATCATTTTTGGACTTAAAGTAGTATTCAACTCACATCATGTTTCCAAACAGCTCCAACTCTCTGCTCTGCTCCCCTGAACGTCCTGTTGAGTATAAGATCACAAGGGACAGCAATTGTGATCTTATACGTCTGTCCGCTAGCTTGCACAAGGTTAGAGGGAGGATTGGGGAGCAGCGAACAGCTTTCTTGCCTTTCTGTCACTGTGTATTTGTGGAGACATACACAGCTTACTAGCACACACACGAGGGTGGCTCCATAGGTGGCTCCATAGGACACTGCAAGGGAAAGGAGCCACCCTAAAACAGGATATCAGTACCAGTGCTCAGGGGGGTCAGCTGATTTTGCTGGAAGCTAACATGTTTAAACATTAAAGGAGAACTATGAGGTGAGTGCTTTTCACTCACCTCATAGTTCTAGCCGACCTGTGACAATGAGACAGCTTGCGGTATACTGAGCCTAGGGTGACGGGAGGACGCTAGTTTGTGTCCTACCGTTACCCTAAGGAGAACTATGGGGAAAAGCCTTAACCCCATAGTTCTCCTCTAAGGAGCAGCATCCATTGTAAGTAACTTAAAGGAGAACTATGAGTTGAGTGCTTCTCACTCACCTCATAGTTCTAACCGACCTGTGACAATGAGACTGTCACAGGTCGGCTCAGTAGATCGGGAGGTGAGCGAACACATACAGGCGTTCGCTCACAGGGTTCGTGACAGGGGAGGGGCTGGATTCCCCCCTCCCCGCTCCTGACTGGCGGAACGGACGGGGGAGGGGGCGGGTACAGCTGGCTCTGTCTCTAGATAGGCAGAGCCAGCTGTCACTCACGCAGCTGGGCGGATCTCGACATCGATGTCGGGGTCCGCACTGGCTGCGGCGTCTCAGTATACCGCGAGCTTAGCTATATACTGAGGTATACTGAGCTTAGGGTGACAGGAGGACGCTAGTTTGTGTCCTCCCGTTACCTTAAGGAGAACTATGGGGAAAAGCCCTGACCACATAGTTCTCCTTTAATCAGCAATTGTAATAGCTTAAAAACCTTTTGACTATCACTATAATGTCTTATCATGCCCATGGCTCTCCGTATAGTACCTTTCTCAGGTTCTCTTGTCCATCAGATACTTTGACTACCTTGCTGACATATACTGTGCATTACATTACAATGACTTGCTTTATTGGAATGTGCAATGTGTACGGGGCCGGCCTTAGGCCTTTAGGCGCCCTGTGCGAGAAAGCTTTACAGATAATAGAACATTACTTGTGCTACAAGCTTTCTGCACTTACATCACAATGCAGAGAAGCTGTCAAATGGTTTCCATCCTATAGCGAAGGTGAGCACTATGTTACTGTCATCAGCACTGGAATCAATATGATCAATAAAAGGTATATATTCCTGTAAATCATTTTTTTCAGAGCCATAGAAATCCTAGGAGTCAGGTAACACATGCCTCTAGTAAATCACAATTGGAAACAAAACACTTTTGGTCTTATAAAGAATAAGGCCATGAAAGAAGTCACATCAAAGATCGAGATCTCTAAAATTGTAAACTTTATTTAGAAAAAAAATCCAATAAATAAATCGTAGTGTTTGTAACAATTATTCCTTCATCGCACACGGGGGACACCTCAAATGTGACAACGTTGTCATCTGCACTGTACACCTTGCACCACACCACCATTTTCTATACAAGCCATTGAAAAGCTTTTGGGTGATTGTGTGAAAATTCTCATCTCTTAGTAAACATTTACTTATTCTGTCTCTCATTTTACAGCCATTTGTGGAAACTATGCCTCATTAGTATTTCCTGCTCTTTTGGGTCCATTCCAGCAACAAGCAGAACATTACTGTAAATTGACGCTCATTTCCATCTCTCCAACATTTTAATGCAATTTGGAATTAATGAAGTGGATTCCTGCCTAGAAAAACGTTTATGTGGATTTTTAAAAACATTTTCACGCACTTAAAAGACATGTTTTATGGGCATACTTTCATAGCAAGAATTCCTTCTGTGTGTGCTTAGGAGAGCTGAAAAGCGGTAACCAATCGTACTGGTTTCAGACTAAGACAAAATAGAGATCAGGAACTGCATCAGTCTGTCCAAAACTGATATTTATTTTTGGCAGACCTTAAAGAAATGTGTACTGGGAGAAATATAGGAGATGTAGAAATTAAAGCCCCAGATACAACTTTACTCCATTAGGGTCAGGGGAACATTCAAGTAGAGTAGCCGACACATTTCAGTGGGTCCAAAACACACCCCTTCATCAGGGCTCAAAGGAGAACTATGAGGTGAGTGGTTTTCACTCATCCTCATAGTTCGAGCCGACGTGTGTCAATGAAACTGTCACACGTTGTCTCAATAGATCGGGAAGTGAGCGAACACATATCGTCGCTTGCTCACTTCTCAATCATGCCCCTGCAGAGAGCCGTGACTGTCACTCACGGCTCCCTGCAGGGATTATCCCCGCTCCGATCATCCAGCGCTGACTGGCGGAACGGACGGGGGAGGGGGCGGGCACAGCTGGCTCTGCCTCTAAATAGGCAGAGCCAGCTGTCACTCACGCAGCTGGGCGGATCCCGTCATCTAAGTCGGGATCCGCTCCGGCTGCGGCGTCTCAGTATACCGTGAGCTGTAGCTCGCGGTATACTGAGCTTAGGGTGACGGGAGGACGCTCTTAGGAGAACTATGGGGAAAAACACTGACCCCATAGAGATAGAGAGAAATCAAGTATGTGGACTACAATCCCTGCAACTTAAACGTGGTATTGTGTTGTGATGGGAGTGCTTCAGGCTTGTCAGCAGCTCCTTTGGTTTTAGGACAAAACATAGGGGCTGCCTTTACTAACTTTTTTATGAAAATACTAGTACCCAGGCTGTCTCTTGAGTCACTGACCCAGACCAGGCATGAAGAATCCAAAGTAAATGAGGCCAGAACTCCTGCTCTGCATACTTGCTGCAAGTCACGGTCTCTGAACGTACTCAATACACGACATCTGCATGACAGCCAGGCAACTATCATTTTTATAGAGGTTAGTCATTGCTGTCTCCATATTTCCTTTTGTTTCCGGGGACTCCAAAAAGGAGATCCTTAAGATCCTGCCTCCACCTAACTACTAGGAGTCTTTTTACTCTGGTCATTAGAGGCACCATTGTACATTAGGGAGAATGTTACAGGGGGAGTTTGGCTTTTTAATAATGAACACCGGAACCCTGCTGGAAATATCTTGCTCATAGGCAGAAGCTGCTTTTATTGAAATCCACATGTCTAAAGGATTAGTAGATCAGAGACAGCTGAAGTATATGCAAATCTTGATTGCCCTGTAGAAGTCTAGTTTGATGGGTATCCTGCCTTCCAAGCCTCCCTTTTGGTCCTTTAATGTGAGGGGCGGCCACAGAGACCAGCAAGTAGTCTCAGGAGGAGTGGGCAGAGACACTATAGGCTTTGACAAGAAAAAAGTCAAGATTTACTTGAAGCATCAGTTTCCTATGCTTCTGGAACTACTATTTGTTTCACTGCCGGACGCCAGATAACCTCTGAAAATGCATTTTTCATTTTGAATTGATCAGGTTTGTGATAACAGTACCTTAAATGACATTAAGGTCACTTTCCCCCCCCCCAATGCTAGTGTAAGGACTTACCTTAAATGATGCCTCTTGATCCGATCATCTTCTCTCCCTCCAGTGCTGGTGCCGGTCTCTGATTCAGCGCTGACTGCTGTGTCTTCCTGTACCACGAAGTCTGTGCGCGTGCACACTGCCGCTCTGCGTGTCTTGACTTACACTGTGTCTGTCTCCTGGCCGTAGATCTCTACTGCGCATGTGCCCGCCCCATGATCCTTCACGACCGCTCAAGAATTTTTCAGATAAAAAAAAAATGTTTTTGCATATATCTACTGCTTGCTAGTATTACTGTGGCTATGGGCATTCAAATGGATACATATTCCCAACAATTAATACATGAGCTTTAAAACAAGCCCTCACTGACCCTGGTAACTGCAGGCACTGTGAAGCAACTCATCCTTAAAGTTGACATACTTCAAGTTGTTCTCTCAGCAGCTCATCTCTTTCTTCTCCCTCTCCGAGCAGTGACTATACAGTTTTCTAATCTCCAATGGAAGCACAGAGCAGGAGTTCTGGGAAGGCAGAATGTTGTAAGTTCAGTTGCGGAAAGAATGGCTTGAACAACTTCACTGCTTAGGCTGTGCACTTTAAGAGTGAATTGCTCCATAGTGCCTGCAGCTACAGAGATCAGTGAGAGCTTGATTTAAAGCCTATTGACTTTTTGTTAAGCATATGTACTGTACATGCTTGAATGTCCATAGCTGTAAAGGATACCTGTGCCGAGTAAAGAATGTGGGCTTGATGATTCACCTCTTGAAAAAGCTTGTTATCCTGATCCGGCAGCCTCTGTGACCCAGAACAAGTATGTGGATCAGGCGTTCTGACTTCACTTACTGCATGCTTGTACTGGGACAGGGACTTAGAGAGCCTAGTGACTAACAGTTTTCAATGACACTCATCAGTGACAGTGTAAGCACTTCTGTCAGCTTAGGTTATCTGCAATGCTCTAAGCGGTTATATGAATGAAACCGAATTTCTAAAGTTGTTTCGTGGAAACTGGGGCAAAAGTGAACCATTCAACATTATCGACCAGTCAGGCTCCATCTGTCAAATGAAACAAGGATTTTGTTTTTGGTCAATATTCTTGTTTGAGTTTTTCAAAATAAGCCAGCGTTTTCTTGACAACATAACAAATGATAAGCCCGATGACTTTAATGAACAAGTTTGGCTCTTCTGCACTTGGCAAATAAACCGATCACACGCAGTAAGATTTCCTATAGTGAGATTGGGAAAAGTTATTACTATATATACACAGGGCTTGAAAAATGTTAGGGTGTCTCACCAGTCAGTCAAAAATGTCACCAGTCAGCATGACCGGACTATAGCCTTGCAATTTATGTTAACATTTTTTGGGGACAGATCGAGCTTTCTTTTGGAGGTATACAATCACCACGGGGGGGAAGGGGGGTTAGTTTTTTTTACTATATAATGAAAAAAGTACCGTAAATGTAAAAAACAAAGTTTCCCTAAGTTCTGTTATAAAACATTTATTCTTACCCATATTTTTGGTAAAATATAAAAGACGGGATCACGTCGGGTAAATAGACACCAAACATGTGAAGCCTTAAAATTGCGCGCGCCCGCAAAATCGCAAAAAAACACCCATAGGTGACGCTTAAAACGCTTTTACTGCTCATCAGTTTAGGGTCATCAGTGATTAATGGCCCTAAAATTATTGCTGTCACTCCGACGTTTGCGGCGATATGTAACATGTGCGGCACAATAGGTGCAATCGTCGTTTTCGCACGTAGGCACACCCAAAGCATATCTGTGGGGGGCGGGGACTTCAGGCTTCATCAGCTTCTATAGCTGGACACTGAATGCGGGAAGTGATGTAATATACATCACTTCCTGCATTCGGGGACTGAGAGAAGATCAAAGGGAGACCGTATACTGATCTCCCTCTGATCTATTGTCACAGAGCCGTGCCAGTCCCGGCTGCATCGGCCACAGCGGATCTCGGGACCGGCAACGTCAGTGACAGCTGCTAATACGAGTGTCTCTAGAGACGCCCATCGCTTGAATGTAAAGCTCCCGGCCGTGTAATTACAACGGCCGGCCGGGAAGCTGCTCGTCGGGCTCCACCGTCCTCGGAGACAGCTGGCTGTTAGACAGGTCCCTTCAGCCTCGCTTCCTCTTCCGCTACAGCGGTCTAAGGTCATCACTTTCTATACATAGTGTATAGGACATGAAGACGCTGAGGGACATACCATCACTTCTGGGTAGAAGGAGAGAAACTGGACGGAGAGCTGTCACAGCTGGCCGGCTCCGAGGATCAGGTAAGTAATACTTTTTTTTGTTGAACCTAGACAAAAATAAGCACTTTAACCCCTTGCAGTGCTGGGGTAGCCCCACTGCAAGGATTATTAGAATTTGTGCCCTGAATTCTGCTTTAAAGCATCCCTGACATCTCTAGCTAGTTGAAATGTGAAGTAATTAATTCTAAAAGATCGTTATACATCACACTAAAGGGGGGAATTAACAAAGCGCAGGAAACTGGAATGCTACCCATGCCAGCTTCTATTTCAGAGCAAGAGGCGTGGGTTCCATGCTTAATTAAAGGGATGGCTGTAGGGCTGCAACAACTAATCGGTTGTGAGAATAGTTGGCAACTATTCTCATTATCGGTTAGTTGGGAGGGAGAGAGAATAATCGTTAGCTGGAGCCCTAGATTGCAGCAGATTTCAATGTCTGTGCCAAGTGTCAGACACGGCAGTGCCTTCTTGACATGAGTGGGAAAGATCTATCGCCTCTACATGTCTCTGCTACCCGAGTACAGCCAGGCACCTATGGTACTCCTGCATGCCACCAAAAAATAAAATGCACCTTAGATCCAGATGATAGCATTCAGATACCGTAAGTTTATTTTTATATATTGTTGCTTTGTAGAAGACTTATTATGATCATTTCTGTTCTGTTTTGCTCATCAGCTAAGTACAGAAATAAAGTTGTCGGTATATATATATATGCCTGGAATCGTCCCAGGTCAGGATGCATCAGGTCCAAAACGCATTAGTAATTTGGTTTCTGCTGCAGGCACAGTTCTAAAATGTAAACAGAAAAGTTTTTGCAGTTTGCTCCATCTGCCCCTCCACAGAACATTTCATCTCCCATATGGTTGTCATTGTGCAGTAGGTAAACATCATTAATCTATACAAAAACAACTCAACCCTGCAAGCCAAATCATAAAAACTTTAGCAAATTGAAGTTGTAATAAGAGAACTCGTTGTAACGGCTGCCAGCTGACTGCACTCTCTGGTACAGTCCAATTTCCTTTACTCCTGATTACAACATGTATAGACATACAAAGATAGCAGCTGCACTGTGACCCATGTGGGCGATATCAGAGCTCTGTTGTATCAACTCAGTATTGAAGACAGACATACTCACTATCCATTCCTCACAGACGGAGTGCATTTGGTATCACTCCGCCTGTGACAGGAGTCGGCGCTATAGAGGATACATCGGCTTATGCGGCTCTGCTCCCTGTGCTGCCGCCTCACTTCCTCTAGCACTGCCTTCATTGGCACCGCTGATTCTCTCCCGCGGCTCTTCAAGTTCCCATTTATGCCACCATCGGCCATGCGAATGGTCACAACTAGGTCTTCATTTGGGGGTAGGTCTTATTTTCGGGGAAACAGGGTAGAATTATATGGCGGCTGGACATGGGGTCATGATTCAAACAGATACATAAACATGCACACTTGTACAATTCGATCATGCATTTGTATGCAGTGGTGCAGAAGTAGTAGTCAATCCTGGCACAAGTGATATTAAAGTCATTTAAGCTATCTCACATGCTGATGAAATCACTTGCAATGAATGCTGTTCCTTGATGTTTAAAGGAGAACTATGGGGTTAAGGCTTTTCCCCATAGTTCTCCTTAGGGTAATGGGAGGACACAAACTAGCACCCTCCCGTCACCCTAAGCTCAGTATACCGCGAGCACTGAGACGCCACAGTAGCTCGCGGTATACTGAGATGCTGAAGCAGCTGCAGCTGAAGCGGATCCCGATAATTATGTCTGGATCCGCCCAGCGGCGTGAGTGACAGCTGGCTCTGCCTATCTAGAGGCAGAGCCAGCTGTACCCGCCCCCGTCCGTTCCGCCTGTCAGCGCTGGCAGATCGGAGCGGGGAGAGGGGAATCCAGCCCCTCCCCCTGTCACAGCAGAGAGCCGTGACAGGATCGAGAGGTGAGCAAAAGCCGGTATGTGTTCGCTCACCTCCCGATCTACTGAGCCGACCTGTGACAGTCTCAGGTCGGCTAGAACTATGAGGTGAGTGAAAAGCACTCACCTCATAGTTCTCCTTTAAACGTTTTAGTCTCCTGCAGAATTAGCTGGTTCCCTGAGTACTGGAATGGGGCAACAGACAGCAATAAAAACCTGGCAGGTATTCTAATCCCTCTCTACTCTATCCAAATCTAAAAAAAAGTTTTGGCTTCATTTGCACTTTTCATTCTTTTTCCAGGTAGGTGACTCAGAGTATTGAAACAAGAGTCAGGTAACTATCATTTTCCAGAAGGAGAGGTCAGCATTGGCAGCCTCCATGTTTCTGTGCAAGTGGGGCCCTTCTATCCATTTAAAGTGACATTAAAGGATATCCCCCCCCCCCATGCCAGTGTAAGGACTTACCTTCAATGATGCCTCTTGATCCGATCATCTTCTTTCCTGTAGTTTTCAGCAGTCCCTCCAGTGCTGGTGTTGGTTTCTGATCCAGCGCTGACTGCTGAGTCTTCTACGGAGTCTGTGCGGGTACGCACTGCCGGACTGCCTACATTGACCTTGCTTGTATCTCTCCTCGTCACCTGGCCGAAGATCTGTACTGAGCATGCGCATGCATCATCCTTTGTGGCCGCCCGAGATTTTTCAGATCTTCGGACGGGAGCGCGCGGTGGAGACACAGGTATGTTTGAACCTTTTTCCCAACTTTAAAAAATGTTTTTTTGCATATATCTACTGCTTGCTGCTTGCTAGAAGTATGCAAAACCCCCCAGGGTTTCATTCTCCTTTAGCTTACCGGCCCTTTGTGTAGGTTCTATATTATAAGAACCTGGATTGTCCAGAACTGTACGGCCTCCAACTAATGTTTAGAAAGGCCTGTCAGTAGTTTGCAGGCCCCAGAAGGCAAAGTACCGCTGCTTCCCAGGGCATTACTCAAAACCTCAGTCCCTGATTGCATAGAAGGAGAGTGATTGAACATTATATTGGTAATGAGAAGACAATTACTGTCTTTTTCAATCAACCTCATCTGGCTTCAGTGTCTCATTTTGTGGGGTGATTGCAAAATTGCAGTAATCCAATTTGTGGAAAATGTCAGCGTGCTAAACTTGAATAACTGCTTAAAGAAGTCTGATTTCAGAGTGAATGAAACTACTTGTCATGGTACACGTCTAGTCTTCAACCCTTCCCTTGCCCCAGCCATCATCATTTTTTGCACACATTAAAATGCGCATTTTAGGTCTGAAGATTACCTCAAAATATTATATTTTTCTGAAAGCAGAGACCCTATTGAATAAAATGGTGGCAGTTGCAAATTTGTCATGTCACATGCTAATTGTGCGACTGTTTATCAAATCTATATTTTCAGTAAAAGATACATTAAGGGGAATTTATCACAACTGGAGCAGAGAAAATCTGGAGCGGGTGTGCACGACAACCAATCAGCTTCTCTCTTTCATTTTGTAATCTTAACTGGACAAACTGAAGAGAGAAGTTGATTGGTTGCCATGCACAGCCGCTCTAGATTTTGTCTGCGCCAGTTTTGATAAATTCCCCTCACTCTATTTAAAGTGTACGTCTAGATTGTTTTAGGCAGGGAAGTACCACACCCTCCATACAACCTGTGAAGTGTAGAGATATCCCTCTATAGGTGGCCATACATTTCACAACCATCGCAAGACCTTGGTCTTGCGATGGGTTGTAAAGTAATTAAAAAAACGTACAATCTGCCCATCTTGGACAGGCAGATCGTACTTGCGATCATCGGAAGCCCACCCCCCTGAGGGGCGGACTTCCGATGACCGCAATGCTGAACGGGCAGTGTGCGCGTGCGCACACCGGCCCGTTCGGCATTTGTCTCCCGAGCATGCCACAAACCTTTTCAGCTGGTTTTCTAGCGTGCTCCTTAGAGACAAAAGACGTGCGACCGTACAGTAGAAATGGTCGCACGTCTTCATTCACACTGCACGATTCTCGTACGATCGCGGGATTTCCCGCGATTCTCGTACGAGAATGTGCAGTGTATGGGCACCTTTAGTAAGGACATGGTTATTGTTTTAGAAGTGGCTACAGGCGGAATTTGTCAATTAGGATACCGATTGTTATTTTGTTTTGTTTTTGGGTGCATTGCCTAACTAGGCGACGGATACACGCCGCATTCGATCACTGTGTAGATGTATCGGAAGCGATCCACATTGTGTACATGTACGATACGATCACAGGCAAATGTATGTCTGAATGTTTTCAGTTTCTGTATTGTTGGAAAACCCAATAAAAACTTTTCTGATAAAAAAAAAAAGTGGCACTAAACTCAGATGTTAAATCCTAGATGTTAAATCCTAAAAGTGCAATCAGGTTCCTTAACCACTTGAAGTCCGCGGTGTTTACACCACCTTTCCCATCCAGGCCATTTCTCAGTATTCAGCGCTGCGGTAATTTGACTGACATTTATTCCGTCATGCAACGCTGTACTAAAATAAATTTTATACAATTTTTTGGGGACAGATAGAGCTTTCTTTTGGTGGTATTTATTCACCACTGGGGTTTTTATTTTTTACTATATTAAGGAAAAATTACCGAAAATTAGAAAAAAAAACCTGTTTCCCCTACGTTATGTTATAAAAAATTTATTATTACCCAATTTTTTTGGTAAAATATAAGAGACGGGGTCACGTCGGGTAAAAAAACACCAAACATGTCAAGCCTTAAAATTGCGTGCACGCTCGAAACCTCAAAAAACTTCAATACCCAAAATTGGCCATAGGCGACGCTGTAAAAGCTTTTACCGCTCATCAGTTTGGCGACGCTGTAAAAGCTTTTACCGCTCATCAGTTTAGTGTTATCAGTGATTGATGATCCTAAAATGATTTCCCTCATTCCGACGTTTGCGACGATATGTAACATGAGTAGCACAATAGTCGTTTTCGCGCTCTGACACATCTGACGCATATTTACGTTTATATGTGCGTAAACGTGGGGGTGGGGAAATTAATTTTTTATATGTGACTTTTATTTTATTTTAACTTTTTTTTATTTATATTTATTTTTTTGTTACACTTATTGTTATTGCTATTACATAGGGGGATAACAATCCCCCTATATAATAGCAAAGGCACACTGACAGGTCCTCTTTATGGAGACATTAGAGGTCACTTCAAAACACGGTTTCACTTCAAAACACCCCATACAACCGATCGGCGGCTCTAGAGCCGCCGATCGGTTGTATGGGGTGTTTTGAAGTGAAACCGTGTTGGCTGCAGCAGCCAAACTGAACAGACTGCATCTGGCGTGAACTAGCCCTTAACCTCCTGCCGTCCGCCCGTTGAGAAAAAACGGACGGACGGCAGACTCCCATTGGCGGGGGGGCGCGCCCCCCCGCCAATGGGAGTCTGCCGTCCGTCCGTTTTTTCTCAACGGGCGGACGGCAGGAGGTTAAGGGCTAGTTCACGCCAGATGCAGTCTGTTCAGTTTGGCTGCTGCAGCCAAAATACATCACAATGCTTTCCTATGGGATTTCTGGTGCTCTATTCACACCAGTACAGTCCTTTCTGATACTGCTCGTCCTATTTTAGCTGCATTGGATTGCACCGGAACGCATCAAAACGCATGCAAACGCACTGGAACACAACATTTTAAGCAACCCCCCCTCAAAAACCGCATCAATTGTGGTAAAATTGCGGAAAAACGCATCACATTGCAACTGTGCAGACACACGCAGTTCTGTTGTAAAACTAGCCCTAACTGTTAACAGAAATGTATCTTATTTGTGTACAACTCGGCTGTAGATCCTCAAATCACCTCTGAATTAGTACAGACACTGTCATTCCTTCTGGAGGGGGGCTACTTTTGTTCCCCAAGGTCCCTGTGTGTGTTGTAATGTATCCACCGCTCCAACCTCACTCCCATGATGGGCTATAATCTCATGTTTAGTTTACTCATTTGTATTGAGATTGTAGTCCATCACAGAAGTGAGCTTGGAGTGGTGGCTTCTTTACACACACACAGGGACCATGGGGAAAGAAAGTAGCCCCCCTCCAGAAGGAAGGATTCAGCACCAATTCAGAGATGATTTGAGGATCTGCAGCCAAGTGATACACAAATATGATACAGGTTTGTTATTAGGGTTGCCACCTGTCCAGGATTCACCCGGACAGTTCGGGGTTGAATGCTGTGTTCGGGTTTCATAACAGCAGAAACCCGGACACAAGATGTCAGGCAGACAGGGGCCACCAAAATTAGGATAGGGGCTACTGGCCCCCCACTGAAAATAGTCTCCACTGTGATATTTACATATGAATGGGTGGCGCTATTTACATTTGAACAAGCCGCGACTCATTCTCCCACAAAAATGACCGTGCGTTGCTGGAGTGTTCGGGTTTCGCTTGAAGAAAAGGTGGCAACCCTATTTGTTATTAGGTAAGCAACCTGAATGCATTTGCAAGGTTGCACTCCTGACTTTAGAACGACTTTAGGTTTACTTCACACAAGCACAATATAATACCCAATATTTTGGTAAATGTAATAGATGAGGTAACATTGACTAAAAAGATACCAAATACTGTATGTCAAGCCTGAAAATTGGGCACATATGTGAAGTTAAACAACTACAGAATACAACATTGTCCCTAGACGACGCTTTAAAAACCTTTACATCTCATCAATTTAGAGTTAACAGTGAATGATGGACCTAGAACTATTTCTCCCCGAAAACATTTAAAAGACTCTAATATGAAATGACTGCTACAAAATTCATTATATATGTAAAATACAAACAACATTCTCAATTATGCATATAAAAGTACTCTTAGAACATGAACATCTTTACTTATTACTTATAACATGCACCTTTACTCTGCATTCTGTTGTTCTTTGTAAGCTGCCATTTTAATGTGGACCTAGCATCAGATATAGTGGGGGGGGTTTTTTTTTTATGTTTGCTGCATGTGCACAAAGTAATGCATAAATATCGCCATATACCTTTAGATGTTTCCGCACAAAGATATCAGTCGATTTCCTTTTCCACGCTAAACAGCATGGATGAAGAAATCTCCTCTGCAGGACCTGCAGCTGCTGAATTCCCGAAAACAGTGACTGCGTTTGATAGAATACAGTCACTGTTAGGGCTAGTTCACACCAGATGCAGTCATGATGCAGTCCGTTCAGTTTGGCTGCTGCAGCCACAATACATCACAATGCTTTCCTATGGGCTTTCTTGTGCTGTATTCACACCATTGCAGTCCGTTCAGATGCAGTCAGAAAAATACTGCTCGTCCTATTTTAGCTGATCGCACCGAAACGCATGAAAACACAACTGAACGCATCCAAAAAAAACAAAAACACAGAATTGATTGTGTAATCATCCAGGGATTTCCTCTTTGTAGGTACAGCCAACACTATCACCGTGCTTGCCAACAAAGCAAGCATGTCTGAGCTCCAAAACAAACAAAGGAAATGCTCTGACAGGAAAAAGGAAGTGACCTTATTTTCTAATTAGCATTTTAGTTTAAAAAAAACAACGCATCAGAACGCATCAAAAATCCATCAAAGCGCATCACAAACGGATCGCAATGCAACTGCGCAGACGCACGCAGTTGTGATGAAATTTCTGGTGTGAACTAACCCCTAACCTGATCATTTTCCACACAATAGTAATGGAAAAATAAACTTTTTCTAGCCGGGTGGTGCTAACAGGACCACCCATTGGTTGGATTTTGGCCAATTCAGCAGGAATTGACCAAAATTTGAGCAGCATATGGCCAGCTTAAGTGTACCTGCGCTTGGTGTGAACAAGGCCTTGGTGTGAACAAGGATGATGCTATCTTTTTCAGGCATTATCCAGAGTTAGCATCTACTTCCTGCAGCTAGAAGTGTAGAAGGTGTCATTCTTATGCATTTCCTATTTTTGTTCAGAAATATTCCATACACAGATCAGCCCCTTGCTGCTCCCTCTTGCCTTGTGATGTGCACTCTGTTGGTCACAGGGGAAGAGGAGACAGAAGAAATACTTCTTCTTGCCTGTAGCAGAGTAATGACATCTCAGCCTAGGCAAAGTCAAGAACTAATTGTTAACAGTACTTTGCATTCTGTATCCATCGTGGTTTAGAGCTTACAGGATTACATTTCCGCCTGCACTTCACTGCTGTCTGTAACCCTTAGTTACTGTTGTCACCAGACTGTAATAAAGGGCATAGGGCAGAAGAACGCATTGTAAATTCTCCTTGGGAATAATATTTATGGGAAATTCAAAGGCCATGACACGAGTAGCTTGCCAGATGAGCTCTTATGCTGTCATAGTTGTGACATATATGTGAGGTCCTAATCAGGGTCCTGGAAAACATGAAGAATTTTGTGTGAGATTATTCCTTTCTTTATTTCACCTTAAAGGAAAACTCCATTTTGTTTTTTTAAGGTTATACACAGACAAGCAGTTTCAGTATCAACCCCCCACCTCCCAATGGAACAGCACCAACAAACACTGAAATTAGGGGGCCATTTATGATGGAGAGCAGATGCTGCTACCTGCTGTCCACTGCAGTAATCACTCCACACTGCGTCTGTGTGTTAAATGCCATTTATAAAATGCAGGTCGCCAAACCAAAAGGTGAAAGAGTCCAAAAGTGCCTTTATTTGTTCACAAAAAAAAACAAGAAACAGTCAACGCACTTTGGGGACACCAGCACTCCCCCTTCATCATGTCTTACAATGGAATAAGGGTTTTGTTTGTATAGAAGAGTAAGCCATCAGCACATCAACGGTCAGTTTATCAATCCGTCTTTATTCAACGTCAGATAAACACGGCACCACATACAAAGGCAACGTTTCAAGACCTTATGTGGTCATCAGGGTGCTCCTCCTTCAAGCATTTTTAAAGCACAGTGTTGTACATGCGCCAGATATTTTTCTATGTTTAGCAGTGGAATGGCTGTGATGAGGCACTACTGCTGCCTTATAACTAAGACCCTCAGGTGGTCCTTTTCATGTCGAATGATATAAAGGTCCTTCATTACAAAGTTTCCTGAGCCGTACCTGACAGTGACTACCTAGTGTTCTGGAAAGGCTTGTTCACACCAGGTCCGCATTTCTGCATATCCGTTTGAAGGCGTTCAAGTGCGTTTTTTTTTTTGGTATGCAGATCATCTTTCCGAGGTCTCGTCCTCTGACCTTGTCTTACCTTGTAATTGCTCCAACATGGATCCGTGGAATGCAGGCATGCTCTTGGTGATGTTTATTTTATGCTTATTGTAATGATGGTGCCCGGGATCATATATTTCCAGATACTCTTCTACCATGGTGACAAACCTTACTGTATCGCAATATTTGTCTAACATGGCTGCTCTCCAAGGTCACCAGTACACTAGCTCAATCCTTTACACACGCAGGAAGTGTCCAGGGATGACTAGATCATCAGAATTGACCTGTTGACCTTGTTGCGTTCCTGGGCATTTACATGTGTTTTGATCCGTTCCGGAGCATTGCACAGCAAGAAAAAATTGTGCCTGCTGCTTTTTTCAAAAGTACTGGAACTGAACGCACTAATGCGAACTAGAGCTCAAAATACCAGTGGAATAAATTGGATGCTTTTTTGATGCGTTCTTAAAGGAGATCTATGAGGGGAGTGCTTTTCACTCACCTCATAGTTCTAGCCGACCTGTGACAATGAGACTGTCACAGGTCGGCTCAGTAGATCGGGAGGTGAGCGAACACATACAGGCGTTCACTCACCTCTCGATCCTGTCACGGCTCTCTGCCGGCTTTAATGCGCTGACTGGCGGAACGGACGGGGGAGGGGGCGGGAACAGCTGGCTCTGCCTTTAGATAGGCAGATCCAGCTGTCAGTCACGCAGCTGGGCGGATCCCGGCACAATTGTCGGGATCTGCTTCAGCTGCGGCGTCTCAGTATACCACGAGCAGCTGCTCACGGTATACTGCGGCGTCTCAGTATACCGCGAGCTACAGCTTGCGGTATACTGAGCCTAGGGTGACGGGAGGACGCTAGTTTGTGTCCTCCCGCTACCCTAAGGAGAACTATGGGGAAAAGGCCTAACCCCATAGTTCCCCTTTAAACAGCTCTGTTGTGCATCTTCTCTGTACTTGGTGTGAACAAGCCAGAAAGGAACCTTGCCGTTTTCCTTAGCTGGCACATATATAAAACATCTATTTTGTTTTCTATGTTTGCAAGTATGTAAATCTTAAAACATTCTGCACATAGTTTTCTGCAAGTAGCTCTTTTGGCAGGCATAAAGAAAACACATATTTTAAAAGAAGATAAGAGCTGCTGCAAAATAGAATGACATTTTCTCTGGCATGTACAGTTGCTTAAAGGAGAACTATGAGGTGAGTTATTTTCACTCAACCTCATAGTTCGAGCCGACATGTGACAATTAAACTGTCACACGTCGGCTCAATATATCGGGAAGTCAGTGAACATATACCGTCGCTCCCTCACTTCTCGATCATACCGCCTGTTTACTGTAAGACAGTGATAACTGCAAATAAAACAGACTGTCACTTTAAAAATATGGAAGGCTGCTTACAGGTATTAAAATGAGAACTATGAGGTGAGTGAAAATCACTCAACCTAATAGTTCGAGTCGAGCTGTGACAATGAAACTGTCACACTTCGGCTCAATAGATCGGGAAGTGAGCAAACACATACCGTCGCTTGCTCACTTCTCGATCATTTCCCTGCAGAGAGCAGTGACTGTCAATCACCAGTCCTTGCAGGGATTCCCCCCCTCCCCATCCGAGCCTCCAGCACTGACTGAAGGAACGGACAGGGGAGGTACAGCGGGCTCTGCCTCTAGATAGGCACAGCCTGCTGTCACTCAAGCAGTTGGGTGGATCTCGACAGTAATGTCGGGATTTGTTCCAGCTGCGGTGGTCTCAGTATACCGCGAGCTGTAGCTCACTATATACTGAGCTTTGGGTCACGGGAGGACGCTAATATATGTCCTCCCATGACTCTTAAGAGAACTATGGGGAAAAACACTTACCCCATAGTTCTCTTTTAACCCTTTCGCTGCCAAGCCCTCCGGAACATTTTTCAAATCAGCTGGCCAAGCCATTTTTGAATTTTCTGCAATTAATTGTAGCTACGTACGACGTACGTCCTTGGCAGCGAAAAGGTTAAAGCCCAACTCCAGTCAAAAAGTACACCAACCTCTAATCCATCATTATAGGCTTTTGCTTCTCCTTACCTTGTGAAGTCAGATTTTCCAGTGTGGAAAATAATGATTTGATTCCCTGCAGATTCTGTAAGTTTGCCCACTTACAAAGAAATGAAAGGTCTATAAATGTTTATCATAGGTGTATTTTAAATGATAGAGACAGAATATCACCCAAAAATCCAGAAAAAACACAAGATACAAATGTTGTAAATTCAGTTGCAGTTCAGTGAGTAAAATAAGTATTTTTTTTTCCGTTCAACCCAGTGGGCTGAACAAAAATAAATGGAGCAGATTGCTCCATCAATGCTTGAGGAATCTCCCGCTGTTCCCTTTTTATTCTGACTGTGGCCTTCTGCTACTGTCACAATACCCGAATAGAGCTAGCTGCTACCCTCGTTTGGCCCAGAGTTTTCCAACCAGTTCCTTCGATCATCTGATCAAGGGATGCCAGGGCGGAAGGATGCTAACAGCGAATTTCAGCCAATTCATCAAGAACCAGCCGAAATCTGAAGCGTGTATACCCGGTTTAAGTGTGTTCTAACTGGTTGCTGAGGCAGTCTCATTGGATGGGGAGGACAGTTTTTAGCTATCAAGTCAAGGAAACTCAGGTCCCAGTAGCAAAGTAAAAATAAATCAGTGAGAGGTATAGCATATGCTTTGCTGGCAAATAAAGGTGATAGAGGCCTCTTGTGGGGTATGCTCTTTTAGAAATGCAAAATGGCGTATAGGCTCACTTTAACCCAATAAGACTCACCCAAAGCTCGAGGACCCATTCACACCATGTGAATGTTGAACTGTATTGCTCAGCATAGGCCCAACACAATAACAAGCCAAAAATCCATTGTTTCCAATAGTGTGTTGTGTGAAAATGGAACACGCTGCAACATATGTTAAAACTTCCCTTGCAGTGCTCCACCCCCCTACGGCAAAGGTTAAATGCTTGTTTTTGTCTAGGGGTAGAAGAATAAGGTGTAATACTTACCTTATTCCCCGCTCTGGCAGGCCCCCAAAGCCTCTTCTCGCGACTTCATCAAGTACAATCCAGGCCCAATAGACCTGCATTGCAGTTAGGGACCACTCCCATATCCTGGAGTGTAGAGGGGGCCATACACCTTACAAATACCCCACTAATCCATCGAGCCATCCAAATTTTTTTTCGAGCCTGACCGATCGGGGAAATTCGGCCAGTTGTACAGTAATTCTGATCGTTCACTTCCCATCAACTGGCCGATTATCGTACGAAAACCCGATCTCTTTAGTTTTTTCAACAACCTTCGCAAGGTGTATGGGCACCTTTAATGGAGTAGAGGAGAGCACTCAAAACCAGCTGGAGTGAGGATTAAGGTACGTATTACACCTTATTTACCCTTGGGGAGGCGAACGCAAGGGTCGTTTTTTCTTTTAATTCCTATAGTTCAGCTTCAGACTGGAATGGTTTCCTGTGAAAATCAAGCCATTGTTTTGCAGTTATGAAACTGTGTGGTTACTGTGGCTAGCAAATGCATTTCCGGATTTTTTCCTGAGGTTTTTGGCTATAAAGTTTATTTTTGTGTGTAGAGCTTTAGTCATTAGCTATTGCCACAAGTGTTGCTGTGTTTATAGTTACAAGGATGGAATCATTTTAATTTGGAATAAACTGTATTTTTATTCTTTGTCTTCAGTTGTGATTCAGAATTCCTCACTAGAATAATCTACAACATATTTATCCTGACATACATGTGCAGCAATCCAGCATTATGCGTGCTTTCACGTGCACTTTATTGTTCTAATATGCATTTGTAAGACATGTTGAGGAGCGTCATGCGTAGTAAGATATCTGTTTATCTTGAAATCCTCTAAATTACACCACTGTGTTAACTTTCAGCTCTGCTGACAATAGGGAGCAGCACAGTGAAAGAGAAAGTCTGCATAAGGTACAATCAAATACAACTCAATGACAGGAAGTTATGTCACTAGGAGGTCCATTTATAAAAGAAAATGGCATAGTTTATATGTCCAGTGAAACTGCAAGTACATTCGTTCTGTGCAAGTTACCCAGCTGTTTGAGAATGGGGCAAAATCAGATATTCTTAGTGTAATTGCTCTTCTGATCCAATGTTCTTCAACAGATTTATACAGAACAGAGTGAATGAGGAAAATACCACATTAGGGCCAATAGATACTATTGCCGTAATATCAATGGTTATATTTACTGTATATCCTCATTCCCTCCAGCGGTCTCTTGAATTGTAACATTGTATCTCTTTACTAACATGCATTCATTTACTATCATCCTCAGCTCCATCTAGCGGCCATGAAGCGGTATTTTCTCCATTCTATACATATATCTATTGAAGAACATTCGACAAGAGGAGAAATGGCATTAAGAACATTTGTTTTTGCCCTGTTCTCACAACAGCTTGGTAACTCACACAGAATGAATGTACTTGCAGCTTTACTTGACAAATAAATAGGGCTGGGGAAATTAACAATTAATTGCACGATTAATCGTTAAACTTTTTGATCGATTAAAATTCTTTTGATCGAAAATGAAAAGACTCACCTCTCCGCCGGCTTCCGGGAGTCCCGTCGGAGATCCGGTGACGTCACGGACATCGACGTCACCGGACTCCTCCCTCCTTCCCTTTGTTAGCCGACAAAGCCACTTGGGCCGGTGAGTGTGCCCAAGAAGCACCAAGCTTCTGTCTTATCTTAAACTTATATATATGCACAATGTGGCTCTCCATTAACCTGTGCCCCCCACCCCCATCTCGCTCCCAGAAATGTGCCCATTTAAATTTCCTGATATTATGTTGCAATCAGTTCCTTACATGAAATGGAATGGACAGGTGCTGCTACTTCAAATATTAAGCTAATACTTATGTTGAAATCACCCTTAGGGCTTTGCTGCTTTACTATACTATGTAAATACATTTGTAATCCAGCACGTTATTATTCTGAGTTGCCCCACTCAAGCGGCGGCCATATTGAGTGGGGCACGTGAGATTAATAACGTGCTGGATTAGTGTGATCCTAGTTCATTTTATTACTTCATTGCTGTGCTGTATGTGTATAGGCCAATGTAGTTGGATCTGTATGTGCGTTATAATTAATCGAAATTGATCGATTGAAAAAAATTTCGATTAATTGAACACGAAAATTTTAATCATTACCAGCCCTACACATAAGCTATGAGAATTTTTTTAAACTAAGGGTGTGTGTCAACGCGCTTTGGGCTTGAGTCGATGGGATCAGTTTGAGATGCCTCTGAGGTCATTAAGAATACATTGAAAGGTGCATATAATCATAATCTGGAGTTGACCCCCTCCTTCTGATCGGCATCTGAGCTGCTCCAAACGGATTTTGCATTCTCATAGACTTGTATGGAAACACAAAAGTCCTTAAAGTGAACAAAATCACATCGAGACAAGTTGTTATTGCTCCATCAGACTGCTTCCTGTTCTAGGTAGCTTGAGATCATCTCAGGTCTTAGTGGGATCATAGTATTCACAAAAGTCAGTTGTTAAAGCCCATTCCCTTTTTTCTCCAGTAGAAGGGGCTTACCTGGCTGGGTGCCCCAAGCTGTGCAATGTATGTTGTGAGTCTGTAGGAAGGGAATCATGCTTACGGACCCATTCACAACCTGGTATTTTTTTTTGCGTGTTAACATGTGATGCATTAAAAGGTATGAATGGTCAAGAAATACAAATAACTATGTATTTCTATAGTAAATACCCATAGGTTTTATCCCACTCCTATTAACCACATCCATGTAGAAGTTTATAAACTTACTTTTTGAAGATGCCCATAGGATGTTCTTCCTCAGGGCTTGTTCACACCAAATGCAGACCAGATCTGCATGGGTTTCTGCACACACAGTGCAGTGTGTTATACTGCGTTTGCCGACCGTTTTTGATGCATTCAGGGCCGTTTTTGGTTTAAAAAAAATAATAATAAAATGTTAAAGTTTAAAATGGGCTTTTAGTGCATTCCAGGTCGTTTGCATGCGTTTTTTATGCGTTCCAGAACGTTCCAGAGCAGGTAAAATCGAGCTTGCTGCAGTTTTTTTACATGCTCTGGAACTGAACACTGCAGTGTGAACTAGAGCCCAAAATACCAATGGAATACATTGGATGCAGTTTTGATCCGGTCTGTAACTGCTCTGCTCCTGGAACGCGCTTGGTGTGAACAAGCCCTCAATGCACTGACACAGTTTCATTTAGCACTATGAATATGAACCTATGAATTATTAATATTATTATTATTATTACATAGTATTTATATAGCGCCAACAGTTTGCGCAGCGCTTTACAATATAAGGAAGACATTACAATTACAATACAATTCAAGACAAGATGGTAAGGAGGGCCCTGCCCGTGAGGGCTTACAATCTAAAAGGGATGGGGAAGTGATACATGAGGAGGGAGCTGTGTGGGGATGAATTATTTGAGAATGTGAAGGTTCAGTGGTTAGGTTGAGGTGGGATAGGCTTCCTTGAAGAGATGAGTCTTTAGGGAACGCCTAAAGGCAGCCAAGGTGGGAGATTGGAAGACAGGTTGGGGTAAAGAGTTCCAGAGGATGGGAGAGACTGTAGACAAGTCCTGGAGGCGAGTATGGGAGGAGTGGACAAGGGAGCTGGAAAGCAGGAGGTCAATGGATGAGCGGAGGGGACGGTTAGGGTGATACTTTGAGACAATGTCTGAGATATATATGCGGGGGCGGAGTTGTGGATGGCTTTATAAGTGACTGTTAATATTTTGAATTTTATCCTTTGGTCGAGTGTAGGGATCATGAATATGAATATGAAGTGCCAATACTCTAAGCCTGCTGTCTGAACTACAACTTGCAAGAAGTTGTTTAAAGTGATGGGCAGACAGAAGGCAGCAACCACTACATAAAAGGGATTTTTTCATGTAAGTTTTGATTGCAAAAACAACTCTAGTATTTATTCCTATTAAAATGCTGACATAGATGGGCTGGCAACCTACCTCAACATCCAAAAAAAGGACATGCACCACACACATGCATTAACATAGATTGTGGTAACATGCATGTTATTGCAGCAGACCACATTGCTGCATAAATCGATGGCGCTATATAAATACCTGTAATAAATCAATAAAAATAAATGTGCATTATGTTAAATATCTTAAATGAGTGAGGCTTTGTACTGGAACCTGGAAAACACTTGTACAAAGGATCTCACTTTAAACATTAAATAAAATCATTTAAATCATGACTTTAGTATATTGCAGTATTTTCAGAGATCAAGAGATGTCTCGTATTTGGATAACGGAGATGTCTAAGCTTGCAGTAAGCACGTTGTGTGGCAAGATGGCACTGTAGTTCATGTTATGGAAACTGAAGGAACATTTTACATTATATTCTCAGCTTCCAAGATCGCCTGGCTGGGTTTGTGTGTTGAAGACATTTCTAAACACAGATAAATGGCAACTAATAATTGTTTAATGGTATCATTCCAAGTGAGCGTTTACCTGCGTTTAGGTGTGTTCAGTTTAGCTGTGTTTAGAGAAAATAGAATTCCCTGTGTTCAGAGGCTGCTTAGAAACAGTAAACACGGCTAAAGGAATGTAAATGTGGCTAAAGCCATAAAAAGACAGATACATCTAGATGCAGGAGATAGTGTACTGGGAATCAAGTTGTTTATACTTCCCATATCATTCCTCCTGTGTTTAGATAATCTAAATATAGGAGTGTTAGTGGGAATGTAGCCTTATACTGCTAAAATACTGTATAACATATATGGTATATATTTATATGTATATATATATTTATTTGGGATATCCCGACACCGATACTAGTATTGGTATCGGGCCGATACCAGTCATTTTCACGAGTACATGTACTCGTGAAAATGCCCCGTTTCTTAAGGCTGAGACTTAAGAATCGGGTGGCTGTCCGCATTTCCACGCTTGTGGGGACCTCGGCAGCCTTCTGGGGACCTGCAAGTAGCTGTCCATGGCAGTGGCTGTCCGGTTCTATATCTCCTACCCTTTCCCAGCCCAGGCAGAACCATAGACAGCCCCACACAGCACAGT
>NW_017306272.1:3758587-3775478 GCF_000935625.1 Nanorana parkeri
ATTTATATAGCGCCAACAGTTTGCGCAGCGCTTTACAATATAAGGAAGACATTACAATTACAATACAATTCAAGACAAGATGGTAAGGAGGGCCCTGCCCGTGAGGGCTTACAATCTAAAAGGGATGGGGAAGTGATACATGAGGAGGGAGCTGTGTGGGGATGAATTATTTGAGAATGTGAAGGTTCAGTGGTTAGGTTGAGGTGGGATAGGCTTCCTTGAAGAGATGAGTCTTTAGGGAACGCCTAAAGGCAGCCAAGGTGGGAGATTGGAAGACAGGTTGGGGTAAAGAGTTCCAGAGGATGGGAGAGACTCTAGACAAGTCCTGGAGGCGAGTATGGGAGGAGTGGACAAGGGAGCTGGAAAGCAGGAGGTCAATGGATGAGCGGAGGGGACGGTTAGGGTGATACTTTGAGACAATGTCTGAGATATATATGCGGGGGCGGAGTTGTGGATGGCTTTATAAGTGACTGTTAATATTTTGAATTTTATCCTTTGGTCGAGTGTAGGGATCATGAATATGAATATGAAGTGCCAATACTCTAAGCCTGCTGTCTGAACTACAACTTGCAAGAAGTTGTTTAAAGTGATGGGCAGACAGAAGGCAGCAACCACTACATAAAAGGGATTTTTTCATGTAAGTTTTGATTGCAAAAACAACTCTAGTATTTATTCCTATTAAAATGCTGACATAGATGGGCTGGCAACCTACCTCAACATCCAAAAAAAGGACATGCACCACACACATGCATTAACATAGATTGTGGTAACATGCATGTTATTGCAGCAGACCACATTGCTGCATAAATCGATGGCGCTATATAAATACCTGTAATAAATCAATAAAAATAAATGTGCATTATGTTAAATATCTTAAATGAGTGAGGCTTTGTACTGGAACCTGGAAAACACTTGTACAAAGGATCTCACTTTAAACATTAAATAAAATCATTTAAATCATGACTTTAGTATATTGCAGTATTTTCAGAGATCAAGAGATGTCTCGTATTTGGATAACGGAGATGTCTAAGCTTGCAGTAAGCACGTTGTGTGGCAAGATGGCACTGTAGTTCATGTTATGGAAACTGAAGGAACATTTTACATTATATTCTCAGCTTCCAAGATCGCCTGGCTGGGTTTGTGTGTTGAAGACATTTCTAAACACAGATAAATGGCAACTAATAATTGTTTAATGGTATCATTCCAAGTGAGCGTTTACCTGCGTTTAGGTGTGTTCAGTTTAGCTGTGTTTAGAGAAAATAGAATTCCCTGTGTTCAGAGGCTGCTTAGAAACAGTAAACACGGCTAAAGGAATGTAAATGTGGCTAAAGCCATAAAAAGACAGATACATCTAGATGCAGGAGATAGTGTACTGGGAATCAAGTTGTTTATACTTCCCATATCATTCCTCCTGTGTTTAGATAATCTAAATATAGGAGTGTTAGTGGGAATGTAGCCTTATACTGCTAAAATACTGTATAACATATATGGTATATATTTATATGTATATATATATTTATTTGGGATATCCCGACACCGATACTAGTATTGGTATCGGGCCGATACCAGTCATTTTCACGAGTACATGTACTCGTGAAAATGCCCCGTTTCTTAAGGCTGAGACTTAAGAATCGGGTGGCTGTCCGCATTTCCACGCTTGTGGGGACCTCGGCAGCCTTCTGGGGACCTGCAAGTAGCTGTCCATGGCAGTGGCTGTCCGGTTCTATATCTCCTACCCTTTCCCAGCCCAGGCAGAACCATAGACAGCCCCACACAGCACAGTACAGCCCCAGACACCAGCACTCACCATAGCATAGGAACTGCCTGCAGAGCCCTGCAGCGAACCACATGTCGCCCGGGGGAGATCGGCACGCAGCCTGGTGAGATGAATTCTGTTCTGGGGACATGTTTTGAGGACATTTATCCTGCTTTGGGGACATATATTCTGCTCTGGGGACATGTATTTTGCTCTGGTGACATGTATTCTGCTTTGAGGACATGTTTTTACATTGGTTTTACAATGTCCTCTTTATATCCTGTGGGCACATATGTTGAGTTATTGTTTAGGTTTTCAAATAATAAATGTTGGTTTCCTTGACTGAATGCCCGTAATCCACAAGTGCATATTTAGGTATTACCGTATATACTCGAGTATAAGCCGAGATTTTCAGCCCATTTTTTTGGCTGAAAAGTACATTAATTCCCAGTAATAATGCAAGAATCTTTACAAATTTAGCATTGTCCTCTGCTTGGAAGTTCATAGCGTGCAGATGGAGACTCAATATAATCTACAGTGCACTTGGAATAAACAATGTGTTACAACTCTAGAAATTGATGTACATTTAAAGGAATAGCCCTGATAGATTTGAAAACAAAATATAAGCCTTAAGGATTTTTTTTTTCTTTCAATAAGTTTTTATTGGATTTTACAGATTTTAGATGGTATCAAACAAGGTAAGAAAGTGTAGGTGTGAGAGAACTTACAAGCAGTATCAATTTATGCATGCATTAATAACCACCTTCGGGAAACACTGTCCATGCCCCCAGAAAAAGGGGGGAGGTACAGTAAACATTAGGAAAAAAGGGAACAGAGGTATAGAGTAAGGGGGAGGGAGGAAAGGTAGACAGCGAGCCATAAGCAAGGATATTGGTATACCACCCACTGTGGGGTGTTTTCCTATGTATTTTTATATTCGTTGAGTAATGATGATGTAAGAGCACATCAATTCACTTATGCCAGTATTTCCATATATTGCAAAACTTATCATGGGATCCATCTCTAAAAGATATACATTTTTCATGTGTAATGAAGATTTGTAACAGATAATTATTTAATTCCCTACCTACCATTACAGAAAACAAGTCTTTATGATCTTGAAATTAAAATACTGTTATAGGCTGTATATCCACGCCTTAGCAAAATAGGCCCCTTTGTGCATGTAAGTGTACCGGGAATAAGGAAAAGTGTTTCTTTCTATGTGCAAACACAAAAAGAGCTGCAAGGCTTCCCCATTTATTTTAAAGCACAAGGACATTTCCCTTAAAGGAGAACTATGAGGTGAGTGCTTTTCACTCACCTCATAGTTCTAGCCGACGTGTGACAATGAGACTGTCACAGGTCGGCTCAGTAGATCGGGGGGTGAGTGAACACATACCGGCGTTCGCTCACCTCTCGATCTTGTCACGGCTCTCTGCCGTGACAGGGGAGGGGCTGGATTCTCCCCTCCCTGCTCCGATCCGCCAGCGCTCACTGACGGACGGGGGAGGGGGCGGGTACAGCTGGCTCTGCCTCTAGATAGGCATAATTGTCGGGATCCGCTTCAGCTGCGGCGTCTCAGTATACCACGAGCAGCAGCTCGCGGTATACTGCGGCGTCTCAGTATACTGCGAGCTACAGCTCGCGGTATACTGAGCCTAGGGTGACGGGAGGACGCTAGTTTGTGTCCTCCCGTTACCCTAAGGAGAACTATGGGGAAAAGCCTTAACCCTCCTTTAAATACCACTATCAATAAATCATAATATAATCTTGTTCCTTTTTGATGTGCAAAGTAAGTTCTGCACTACGGAAAAGTGACATTCCATACTTCTTCCATAGCATTAGTAGCAGTCATCTGTGCTGAGGTGAAAATGAGGTGGTGTATGGGCCATTATTCCTTAGTTTGTGACCATAGATACCCTTTAAACAAGTATTAGCTCTGTAACAAAATATAATTCTCACAAAATCTGTATCCAGGTATTTGCTATATTTCTAATGTAAATTTCTTCACACAACAAACAACAGTGTATATGATGTCCACGCAACATATTTACCAGGCAATCTCCCCTTATCTTTAAGTAGCATGCTTTTGCTCTTAATTGGAAATGATCACAAATGTGACATGATTTCTCAAAATATGCCATACTGTAATGGTGTATGGGCATGAAAATCATCCAAAAAGTCCATTCCTGGGTACAAACAATTCATAAAATAGACTGTGTTTCTCTCCTAATTCAATAATGATAAGCCAGTGTCGTGTTTTGGAGACAAAGGGGACATCTCTTGGCACAGACACAAGATTTTCGGAATGTCAGTTACTTAAAGGAGATCTATGGGGTTAAGGCTTTTCCCCATAGATCTCCTTAGGGTGACTGGAGGACACAAAATTGAAATTAAAATTTTACCCTAGGCTCACCCTAGGCTCAGTATATCTATAAAAATGTAGATATCTATAAAAATGTAGTATTTAACTATGTTTTACTGCATCAACTTCTCATCTAACATTTTAGTTATTCCATTTTTTAGTTTAAAAAGCCAAAATAAAGGAAATGTAGTGATGATAAAAAGCAAATTTGGAATAAACCAATTATCTTATGCGTATTATTCATCATGGTCCATATTTCTGGAGGCAAGGCAGGGTTGTGCCCTTTGCCTACATACTTCATGTTATACTTCGTCTCTATTTTCTATCTCGCAATATGGTAGTAAAGTGGAGGTACCGTGTACTTGTCTTCAGATAAGTTTCTTTGTGTCTGAGGAGGACCCTGGATCCTTAGCCCAGGCTGTTTACAAAGCCTAGATGTCTCACTGCTAAGATAAACCACTTAAAGAGTAATTCCACTTTCCCAGATCATTTTGGGAAAATTGAATTACTCCCACCAATCTGCCACCTCTCCCCCCACTACTGCTCTTACCTGTCAACGATCGCTCCTTCCCCTCTGTGGTTGCCAGTGTAATATCCTTACTTCATAGATGGGATTGTAGCCCTGCAGTATGTATATGAATTTTGCTCGCAAATTGCAAGCAGTCATTGGTCACCTTACCACTCTGACTAATGAGAAGCGCTTCATGACCATGCTGACCAATGAGAAGTGCTTCTGCCAGCACTGACCAAGGAGTGCTCGCCATTTGCAAGTGAAATTTGAAATACATACCACAGGGAGTACGGATATTACACCAGCAACCACAGAGGGGAAGAAGTGATCGTTGACAGGTCATTCCATTTTCCTAATTTCGCCTGGGAAAGTGGAATTTTAAACTAAAGTAGGGTACCAACTGGTAGATTTTCAAATGAACGTTCTCACGAGAAAAAAAAACTTGCCAGAATGTTCAGTAATGCCATCAGAGACTTGACAAATGTTCAAAATTTCGTTTGATCTTCATTTTGATTTAACATTCTAAATGAATTGGAGTTCCCTGAACAAAAACCACATTCACTGTTAGAATTTTGTTCTTTTACCCACATGCTCCTTCAAATGTTTTGGTCACTGCGGCTGAAATAGATAATCGATTTGACCCAATCAGCTATTAGAAAGTCGAACGAACGTTCGTTCAGTGTATATCCTAATTGAGGAGATGTAGCCTTAAAATTTTTAACAAAATTTCTAGGACACATCTATGTTCATCTCCTCTCCTCCTGTCACTCCTGAAGCAGCAAGGGCGGGAAGGAAACGTGAGTATGTGCTGCTGGGGGAATGGGCATCAAAGCCAACCTGTTGCTTTGCCCTGCATGGGCAAACCACATGTTTGCTTGAGTTCTGTTATGATTTACTTTGGAATTTTGAGATCCTTGTAAATGTGCTAAGCCTAAACCGTTGTTTATGTACAGGGTCACAACGTATTGATGAATCCTATTACTCCTATAATTTACAGTAGGAGTATAGTCACCCCTTATATGGAAACCTAATTCTCTTCATTGCAATGTTAGCCTTGAGATTCCCATCAGGTCCTCTGTCTATCTTCTTCTAAATTTACCTTTCCTGACTTTGCAATGGATGCTTAGCATAACTCATTTCCCAAACAATAGCCAAGTCAGCCAGGTTCATCCCTGGCCTGGTGTATACTGTCATTCAGCAGTAATCAAAGACTGCTTGTTCAACACTAGATCTGATGTTGATGCTTAGCAGAGTGTTAATCCTTATAAAGCAGCTCTAAGCTGCCAAACATATCTGAAGGCTTCTCTGAAAAGTCAGGGAAATCAGATCTCTTTAGATTTTTAGAAGCAGCTTATAAAAAGCTGAGTAACCTCTAGGGGTATTTCCACACAGCATGCCTGTTACATACTGTTACTCAGAAGCCTGGTCCAGAGAGATTACTGGAGGCCAGTTTTAGGAGCCTGGCTTTGACCTGTTGCTTGGAAAGTGGTGAGTGACCTCTCTCAGCTTGTGCTGATGGAGATAACTGACGTTTTGTCGAGTATTGATTACGTGTTACTGCAGGTGACGTTTACTGGAGATATAACTCTTCATAGTTGCAGTATACACCTGTTACAGCTCCCTTCTCGGTATGTCAGGGCTCATACAGGAAATTACATCTGAGCTCGAGTGTTAAGCAATTAAGGATATCATTCCTATGTTATCTATTTCTGTGACCTGTAGGGAGAATTAAAGGAGAACTATGGGGTCAGTGTTTTTCCCCATAGTTCTACTTAGGGTAACAGGAGGACACAAACTAGCGTCCTCCCGTTACCCTAAGCTCAGTATACCGCGAGCTACAGCTCGCGCTATAATGAGACGCCGCAGCCGGAGCGGATCACGACTTAGATGACGGGATCCGCCCAGCTGCGTGAGTGACAGCTGGCTCTGCCTATCTAGAGGCAGAGCCAGCTGTACCCGCCCCCTCCCCCGTCCGTTCCGCCAGTCAGCGCTGGCAGATCGGAGCGGGGAGAGGGGAATCCAGCCCCTCCCCCCCTCCGTGACAGGATCGAGCGGCGAGTGAACCCGTTATGTGTTCGCTCACCTCCCGATCTACTGAGCCGACTTGTGACAGTTTCATTGTCACAGGTCGGCTAGAACTATGAGGTGAGTGAAAAGCACTCATCTCATAGTTCTCCTTTAACAGGCTACATTTTATGTTACAATGACATCCTTGAATGATAGAGTTGACCTGGCTTGGGAAAAATACATACCACAGGGAGTACGGATATTACAGCAGCAACCACGGAGGGGAAGAAGTGAACGTTGACAGGTAATTCCCCCCTCCCCGCTCCGATCCTCCAGCGCTGACTGGCGGAACGGACGGGGGAGGGGGCGGTACAGATGGGCTCTGCCTCTAGATAGGCAGAGCCAGCTGTCACTCACGCAGCTGGGCCGATCCAGACATAATTGCCGGAATCCGCTTCAGCTGCGGCGTTTCAGTATAGCGCGAGCTGTAACTCGCGGTATACTGCGGCGTCTCAGTATAGCGCGAGCTGTGGCTCGTGGTATACTGAGCTCAGGGTGACGGGAGGACGCTAATTTGTGTCCTCACGTTACTCTAATGAGAACTATGGGGAAAAGCCCTAACCCCATAGTTCTCCTTTAATGTACGATTGAGCTGACTTTTTGACTTTAATTCAGCTGCAGTGTTTCCTATAAAGCGTTAGCAGGTAAAAGAGAACTATAGGGTAAGTGTTTTTCCTCATAGTTCTCTTAAGGGTCACGGGAGGACATATACTAGCGTCCTCCCGTGACCCAAAGCTCAGTATATTGCGAACTACAGCTCACGGTGTACTGAGACCGCCGCAGCCGGGGCGGATCCCGACATTACTGTCGAGATCCACCCAGCTGTGTGAGTGACAGCTGGCTCTGCCTATCTAGAGGCAGAGCCAGCTCTGCCCGCCCCTCCCCCGTCCGTTCCTCAACTCAGCGCTGGAGGATCGGAGCGGGGAGGGGGAGAATCCCTGCAGGGAGATGATCAAAGTGAGCAAGCGACGGTGCGCGATTTTCACTCGCCTCATAGTTCTCATTTAAATATTGCATTGTGGAGCTTAAATGTACAAACCGAGCTATTTCTATCAATTCCCCTTTCTTAGGAGGAGCATTTGCCACCATGTGATAATACTTCTTAGTAATAAATATGAACACAGGAAAACAGTAATAGCAGCATAACTGTACAAGGGAGCAGTTGCATTATGGGAAGCCATTTTCACACATTCTTTTTAAAGAGTTAAATTACAAATTCAAAGAACATTTTATCTTTCTGAAAGCTGATTAGCCAATTTGGTCCCTGGGTAGCAAATGAATTGCTGGGCTACATCAATCTCCACATATGTCCTTTTCATTAGAAGGATTTGCTCAGTGATATACAGATGGCATTTTATCCTCCTGGCAATATTTACTTCAACCTGTTTTTTGTAATTAGTCTATGATTTGCTGATTCATCTCCTGGCACTTGGCAAATGTACCACGATTTCTTGTTAGTTATTAGTTGCTGCATATCTATCAGTGTACCAGCAGAGGGCAGCACAGCACTGTATTCTGGAGGTTCTCCGGTTGTACTGCGTGTAAAGGATGGAGCATTCAAGAACTGTTTAGATTAGGTGTAAAGGTTTTACAGAACTCAAAGATGGGTCTTATTAAATAGATTTAGTTCATTTTTAAAAGACAGCAAATGGAAGACAATTAATTTCACTTTAAAGTTTTTTTTTATAAGCAATAATACTAATTGCTGTTAAAAAAATATTATAAGTATTCGGAGGGCAGTTGTCAAAGAGTATTGAGACAACCAGAACACAGTATAGGCTTAAGGACTTGTTCACACCATCTCCAGACCTGATCTGGATGTGTTTATGGAAATGCGGGTATGTGGTTTTTTTAATGTGTTTCTGATGCATTCCGGTGCAATTTTTTTAAGTCTCAATTGGACCTCTAGTGCGTTCCATTACGTCCTAGAGCATTTGCATATGTTTGCATGAGTTTACATGAATTTTGGTGTGTTCCAAACCAGAAAAATAGTGCATGCGGTCCTTTTTTTCTTCTTAAATGTTCTGGAACTGAACACAGTGGTGTGAACTAGCCTCACTTTTTACCATGGGAATGATCAGATATGTTTTTGGACCAGACAAAGAACATTCTTGTCTGGATCTGGTCCAGATATGGTGTGAATTGTGAATTAATGTTCCATATACCCCCCGCCCCTGCCCCCCCTATTTGATGTTTAATGATAAAAATCTCAGGCTTCAGATCAGACTGGTGGAACAATGTTAGGCCATAGGTAGGCCATGTAGTCATGAGGTCAATAAAGTTTAACCAGAGGCAATTTATTTTATTTTTTTAGGTTTGGAAAGTGTTGAGGGGGTTATAACCCGTTGAGTATTGGTATCATGGTTGTCTGTGTTTACATTAGAAAGATTCACTCTCCCTAATGGGACCAGTGTCACAGGGACTGAAAGGGATGGGTAAAGCCAACATTTTTAGTTGCCACCAAAACAGAAACAGAGGGAAAATCTTCCAAAAAGGACACTTTTCCCATAACAAGTGTCTAAGACAGGCGTGGACATGTTAATATGGAACTCAGCAGCCAGTCCCTCCAATACAAACATCCTCCGGTGTATCTGTTTCTCCTCGCTGGAGTGAAAGAACGTAAAAAAAGTCTAAAAATAAATCAAATAAAGATAAAAGAGTCAGATCAGGGCCTGATCTAGATCAGAGTTAGTGTCAGTGTGTTTAACGTAGGATAAAAAGAGCACACAATTATTTCCAGGCCTTCTTATGGGTACAAACACAAAGAACAACAAAAAAGAGTTGAAATATGAAAGGATAACTGCACAGCGTAGGGCAATAGGACCTGATTGGCTTCCAGTGCATTCTCTCTCTCAGCTTGACTTTTGTGTGCAGCGGGTTATGGGAATTTCATATAGATCGGTAATTATACAAGCAGTACTTAACGTGACGTCATGGCCAGCTCCGCCCAGTTGTTATTGCTTAATGACAGATCAGCATCCCCAGGTCACTTGGGGCCCCTGATCTGTCATTACAACTGGGCGGAGCCAGTCGTGAGATCACGGCTGGCTCCGCCCAGCTGTCATGTGTAGGGGGCGAACGGTCGGTCTTCGGCAGGCCGTTCGTCCCGCTTCGGCTGTCACTGCGGCTCAGCCGAGCCGAATCATATGCTTTCAGTCTGGCTGTATGGGGCCACTCGGCTGCCTTCGGCTGCTGTATGGGGCCGAAGAGAGCCGAAGGATCAGCCGAAGCTACGGCTGGAACCTTCGGCTCCTTCGTGAATAACAACCTTACTGATAACCTAAACTAATAGAGAGGATGAATCTCACTAACACAGACCACAATAAAAACCTCCTGCTGCCAAACCAGCTGCTGACAAGCCTGAAGTACTCCCATCACAACGCAATACAACTTTCAAGCTGCATGGATTGTAGTCCACATACGTGATTTCTTTTATTCACCTCCCTAGCGGTCTGATTATTTCATTTTTTTTCCCTTTTTTGATTCTATTTTTGTTTCCGTTTTTTTTTTTCTTTTCGTTTTTTTCCTTTCAAATCTCCTGCCGGTTCCGCCCCTTGCAACGCGGACGCTCACAAGGGACGGAACCCGGAAGACGAATGCCAGCATCGGTCGGAGGACACATTGAGGATGGTGGACAAGGTAGGACGCTACAGTGCAATCCCGAGTGTGGCTCGGGGTTACCACTTATGGTAATGAAACTTAACCCCGAGCCATACTCGGGATTACCGCCAGGGAGGTTAAGCCCTGATGAAGGGGGTGTGTTTTGGTCCCCTGAAATGTGTTGTCTACTCTACTTGAATGTCCCCCTGACCCTAATGGAGTAAAGTTGTATCTGGACTATTTTAATTTAACCCTACTGAGAGCATTAAAACCTGATGGGCCTTCTAACCCCGCTCCACTCTATCCAACACTTTAAAAAAAAGTTTTGGTTTCAGTTGCACTTTAAAATACATGAAGTGATTTTTTTGATAAGTTCATGACTGGACCTTGCCTGTTTCATTCAGACATGTTTTCCCTCAGTCACGGAGCGATCTATACTGTAATTATGGTAAGCTTAGGGAGTAATGTAATAATTTATGACTCATTAAAAGCATTTTTGGCAATAAAACAGAATCATGTACGATAACAATAGCCTCAGACTAATAAACTGCGCAGAAGGGGGTTTTTTTTGTACAGTTTGTGAAAGGCTCTGTCATAATGTGATGTTTGGAATAACATGAGATTTTATGCTGCGGTTGTGCACTCACTGTTTATAGCAGAACTCCAGGGAAAATTATTATTAACCCTTGCAGTGGGGCTGCCCCCTTACACTGCATGGTTTAACTGCTCGTTTTGGTCTAGGGAGGAAAATAACAAAGTTATACGCACACGATCCTCCAAGTCGGCCAGCTGTGACAGCACTCCCTCCTGCCTGTCTTCTCCTGCGATGCAGCGAAGGTATGTCTCTCGGCATCAGCGTCACACTGTGTATAGAACATGATGATTTATGGGACATTAGACCACTGCAGCAGGGAGCGATCTAAGAGCAGGCTAGCTCGGAGGATCGGATGAGAATAACTTTTTCCCCTCCCTAGACACAAATAAAAACGTAACCCTCGCAGTGCGGGGGTAGCCCCATTGCAAGAGTTAATAATAATTTGTCCCGAAGATCTTCTTTAACTCTAAAGCCCAGTTCACACAGGGTGTGTTGCCCCTTACAGCGTGAAGAGCCATTTTTTTATGTGCCCGGAACTGCGGGATGAAGCATGCGGGCGGCTCATGTAACTCTGTGGAGACACAGGAGCTGTGCGTCTTCCCATAGTTCCGAGTTTTGACAGCCGCACGCAGGTGTTGTGCGGACCTGGATCCATCCTGCCTGTCTCTGAGCCATACACCGCCTGCGTGCCGTTGTCACAACTCACAGTGTGTGAGCGCACACAGCTCCTGCATCCCATAGACTTACATGAGCTGCCCATGCACTTGTTCCTGCAGCTCAGAGCGCATCAAAAACTGCCTCTGCACGCTGTACGGAGCAACATGCTCCATGTGAATGGGGCCTTAAGTATCACAATATATTCTTAGTTAATGAGTTGTCAAATTTACAGCTGTATCTAAGAATTGATTGTTCTTGTGTTTGTTTTCATGGTAGATTCTTGTTTACAAAAATATTATTTTTAGAGGAAAAACTAGATTTTGCGGAATAAAATTGCATCTGCACTCACAAGGTGTTCGATAATAAATGCAACCTTGTGGTTTATGAGCGCATCGGGTGTTATTTGAAGCTTCTTCTCCAATCTGCGATGTTGTAATTAATTAGGAAGTAATGCCGAGGGTTGGTGAACCTATGACGTTAATCCCATATGCTTTTGCACAGAAATCAATAGTCACCTAGTAAGATTAATAATCTTTCTGCTGTAATGATCTGCTGTGTGTAGAGCCGCACGTTCTGTACTTTATAAAGAGATGAAAACTTGCCATGAAATAGTGCTTTAAAATCACAGCATTAGATAATGCATCTAGATAGCACAGTGACCTGACGCAGCCTGCGTCATAATTCCACCTTCAGGCAACGTTTACACTGGCCCGATCAATAAAGGTCAGGCGTAGGGGTTGGGGAGTGGCGGATGGAGTGGGAAACGCGCTGTTTCAGTGCATTACACAGTTTACTCTTTTTTTAATTTGGAGTGTGCAAAGTTTATAATCCAGTCAGGTCTCTGCACAGCAACGCACTGCCCTGAAACCGAAGTAGAGGGTAAATCTTCTAATAGGTACACCTGTTCAAGTGACAACTGTCAGAGTTGGGATTTTCGCTTCACTTTGGGGAGATTTTTTCATGCTTCCTGTTGTATCTCTGGGACAGGAAGTAAACCTAGATTTGATAAAGACATCAATAAAAAATGGATGGGGCCAGGGCTCAAAATTTCAAGTCCTGAGCTACTAGCCAGGCCTCAAGAGTTACTAGCCACCAGTTGCCCCACCTAACCTTTACCCTGCCCTGGGCTTAACTCCGCCCCTAAACACACCCTCTTAAATAATCTTATGATAATTCTTATTTTATGATATTGCCGCTTGTAAACGGCAGATTAGGGATTCCTGCTGCAGGAAAACGCAAGTTCCCGACACAGAAATCTCTAATCACACCTGAAATATACTGTAGGTGTGAATGGGGCCTAATATACACATACACTAAAGGTGTCCATACACCTGGCGATTATCGTACGATAGTTGTGGGTGATCCCGCGATCGTACGATAATCGGCAGGTGTATTGGCAGCGTGTGATCGCTTCTACTGTAAGGTCGTACGACTTTCCTCTTCCAAGCACGCTGGAAAACCTGCCGAAAATCGTACGATTTTTGGTGGCGTGGTCGGAAGACGAATGCCGATTTGCGCAAGCGCACACTGCCCGCTCAGCACTGCAATCATCGGAAGCCCTCCCCTCAGCGGGGAGGGCTTGCGATGATCGCAAGTACGATCTGCCTGTCCAAGATGGGCAGATCGTACTAAATTTTAATGACCTTACAACCATTGCATACCAAAGGTCGTGCGAGGGTTGTAAGGTGTATAGGCAGCTTAAAACACAATAATACACTTCTCAACGTTACACACCCCCCCCCCCCACCGCACAAATATAATAATAAAATTCCCCCACACACAAAAAATAATACACTCCCCCCGTTATAAGTCCCCCCACACACATAAAATATTATACTCCCCCCTTATTAACCCCACACACATACACACATAAAATAATATACTCCCCCCTTATTAACCCCCACAACTCAACCGCCCATAAGGTCAGGTTTTTACTTTAATTCTTAAGCGTATAAGAATAAAATGATATGAAACATGTTGGCTTATCCTTCAAAATGGCTGCCCCTACAGTGACAGTTGGAGTGCTAGTAAGATATATTAGGGAAAGAATGTACATCTGGGGTTTTATTTTTTCACACAACACGTCTTCTCACAGTAGACTAGAGAGCATTCCTCCCCCACTGTTATTGGGAAACCATTGTCCAAAGGTTACAGTCTCCAGACATTGGTGCCATGCAGCTGACACAATTCTACCATCTTAAACCTGGCGCTTCCAAAGAGTTTTTATATCTCATTAACAACTAGTGTCTAAAAGATTAAAAGGGTGTTAGAAGGTTTTTGTCACTAGTATTCGCTTGTTTGCGTTTTAGAGACATTTTTAACACTTCCAAAAGGTCTCTCCGTAGACTTTAGTGGGATTTAAAAGAGTAAAAGTCTCGTAGAGCACACATGTGTTCAAAAAATATGGCAAGAATAAAAATCTCTCTAGCCCACGCTTATCCAAAGATGTAAAGAAAACAATATTTTGATCCAGGGAAATGATCCAACTGCCTTTGAAGAATCAGGACGATGTTTTTTCCTCCTTTATGGCAAACTTCACAGTTTGTTTGAGGGTGGGGTTGGGGGGAGTTGGGTTGCCTCCCACTGAACCAATTTTGGAGGTTTTGTTCTTGATGGAACGTTAGTCTTTTTTGAACACTATATTATTACACTATGCTTCAGATGTGTGATGTGGTGGGAGTGGGAAGGTCCCCCTTACCCATCTATGATACATAAAGAAATGATACCTGCTTCAAAGAAAATATGCACAGGGGGTAGCTCTACTATGTTGATCCTTGAGTGGTGTAGAGGAACACTACGTAGACCTAAATGAAGTGCAGTGTGACCCAGCAATAATTTTCCCTGTTACAAATAAGCAATTATTGTTTCTCTCTCTCTCTGTATGTTCTAAAGTAGTGATGAGCTTGGGCTTGGTGCAATCCCAGTTCACCAAAAGCACTCAAAACTATGACTGCCACCCCTGTCAGTTGCAGAGTGTCCTGCAGCTATATATCACAAAGGGGTGGGGGAATGCCCCCAACGCAACTGCTGACACTGATTGTTTCAGAGTGGGAGTGGCATTCACAGTTCTGACTGGGCAAACTTAGGCGAACTGGGCAAATGGACAGAAAAGTCACCGGCACTCCAACTGTGATGTAACTCCATTGTTTATTGACGCAAGGTGAACTGGGTGCACACCAAACCCAGGCTCATCTCTGTTCTAAAGCTCAGATCCCTATATTTCCAGCTCTTCTTACCTGTTGATCTTGCCACACACATGCATGCTTCTACATATAAAAATGTATGAACATATGTACTGTATATTGCAACGGTTCTTTTACAGGAGGATGTCTAAATAAAAACTTCCAGCAGCAGTGTTTACTAGACAATTTTTCCAGTAATGCATCCATATTGGTGTACATACACTACAATGCCGCTGTCTAAAATACAGTAATACCTTGGTTCACGAACGCTTCTGTTCGCGAACAGAAAGTTCAGCAAAATTTTGCTTCCGTTCGCAAACTCTAAATCGGATGACGAACACGACTGCGGCCATCTTCCCCGCAGACAGACCTGTGCACACTTGCTGTGAAGCTTTTTTGTGTGCTTTTTGCACATACAGTATTAGATGCGGTTCGCAACCCGAATCGTGGAACAAATTAAGTTCGTGAATCGAGGGACCACTGTATAGTCTTGCTATGCACTTTAACAAATTATGAAATTAGTTGACATTTTCTTTCTATCAATTGTAACAGTCAAAACCACATCCTTAAATTTTCGCTTTGCCTCATTTGTTTTTATTTTAAAAATGGCCTTGCACTGCCATCACATGCCCGTAATAAGGCAAACCCGTTAAAGTAAAAAGTGCGTAAAAATGTACACAGCTCAAAATGCGAGGGTGGGAGGATTTGGAAGAGAGGAGGTCCAGTAATTCCCACTTGCTATGTGAATGAAGCTTGCTCTGTGCACAAAATAGCTTTGACTGAGTACTTTCAGTAACACATTCAAGTTGTCCATGCAGGTGTGTGAAGCCAGACTGTGGTCTCAAACACCTGCTAATGTGCTGATACTGCAGCTTGCTTACGTTATTACTGCAGGTTATATTGCCTTCCATGTACCTTGTTTATAGCCAAGTCTCCATAACATAATTATTTTCCTGTCTGGTCTCATTGCTGCAAACCTCAGCTGTGGACCATTAATTGATGTATTAACATGGCATTGATTAAGGTAAAAAAAATGGTTAAAAAAGAAACAAAAAATTAATATCCCTATGTTTTTTTATCCCATTTCCCACATCAGTCCGTCTATACATGTCGTGCTGAGAAAATTCCGAAACTCTACTGTAGGTCACACACATGCATTCCTTGCACGCATATTCCACTTTTTTTTTGCTTTCTTGTATAGCCTGTAGGGGAAGCTCGAGTAACACCACGCCAGGACTACTGCTGGTTCTGTTGGAACCAATACTCAGCGTTGTGTTTTGATTCTAAGCAAAGCCTGTATTTTACATTCCCTCGTAATGCTCCTGTAATATTGCCCATGCTGCTCTCGCAAAGCTCCTTTTACTTTTTTGGCATGTAGCTCAGAAGGGTTTGAAATTTACGGCTCTTTGGTGAATATATCATCATCAAAGCATTAATACAAGGGGGTCAGTGACAGATGCAACACATATCGATCCCTAATTTATTGTGGAGAAGCCTAAAATGGCCAAACTATGTTTATTCTACTTTCAGTACAGTCTACGGTTAAGAAAAAACCCCAAAAAACCTTTGTTAAGTGAATTGGTAATTTAAAGGCAGAGACAGAAAACACTAATGTTTTCTTTACTGCCGCTAAGTGCATGTGGCTTTCATCTGGCTTTTAATTGTAATAAAATGAAATAATGAATATAAATAATGTATATTTCTTAACATGTAGATTTCACATGGGGTTTTGTGAGCCTTTTCTCTGAAAAATCAATTTCCAGGCTGGATTAAATAACCTTTCAAAAATGCCTGTGATTATGATATCAAAAAAGTAACGCGATATCCCAACATGTGGCACTTGTGATGTTTTAAATGTGTCCAAAACCCTTTCTTGTCCGCAGAAGCAAATAAGTGATGAGTCTTGTCCACTAGACTGCTGATAGCATCTGATACTAAAATTACTGTTGTTTAATTATTTTTGTTCAAAATGTTCCTTTTGCAGTTTCACATAAAGGATATGATGGTGATTATGTTGTTTGTTTTTTTAAAGAGACTTTATTTTGAAAAAAATAATTTCTTATTTAAATGTTATTATTTTAAAAATATATTAATATAATAAATATATTATAATAAATATATTATGCATTTATATATTTGTATATATTTTGACTGCTAA
>NW_017306272.1:3775561-3776646 GCF_000935625.1 Nanorana parkeri
TATATATACACACACACACACCCCTAATAGAACTCTGTGGAAAACATTGAAAGAGGTCTGATATGTAAATAGCCTGGTCAAGAATTTGAAACATGCATTCTGGGAATTCATGAATAGTGGGAGTCACACGATTTGTTCTACTTTTAAATATATCTAACACAACCAAATAGGAATTACTCACTTTAGTAAAACAAGGAACAGTCATGCAAATACACTGCAAAATTAGACATTTTAGAATACAGTTACATTTTTTCCAAAAGCTCATTAAAGTGTAGTGACATGTAAAAAAAACTTTTTTTGTTTAGTTTTGGATTGCATTTTGGTTTTGGATAGTGGTTAGGACCTCTGTCAATTTTCGAATGCTGTCTATGTCCCATGGAACATATTTCAACATGAATTTAAACATGTTTGGTGATAGATATCTAAGGGGACATTTATGAACACAGTTGTGCTGTATTTCTGCATATGGCACCATTTGAACTTGTTCAAATTGTTCGCATTCATATCTGTAAGTGCTGCACTTCCTTTTTGCGAATGTCTGCCTGTTATGCACATTTATCACAAGTGTTATGAGCTAGATCTCGGCAGAATGAACACACTAATGTGTCGAATGATTAGGAAGTGATGTCGACCACTTTTTAAATAGGTGCAATTATCGGATGGCCTAAAAATTTTGCTTGCGCCTTATAAATTGCTTTAGCACAAATATAGTTGAAAACAGTCTATCTCATTGTATTGCAGACAATCAGTAGACGTAAAATAAGCCTCTTTGGCTGTTTCTAAAATGGCATAAAGCTTGATTTTTTTCCATACATTTTACTTTCTAAAACAAGAAAAAGTAGTCTATATAATTAATTGTAATTCTTTTTCTTGAATTGACAACTTGTATTATTTAAATTCCAATTGGACACAATTACTGTTATGTATTAAAAAAAAAAAAAAAGAATCTGAAATAACATTTGGGTTCTGTGAATGTGAACAAGGAGCTGTTAATGATGCTGCCATCTATTTTGCATGGCATGGAAAGGCAGCTGTGCAGGGAAAGGATGATACTGAAGGAGTAGCAGTAGCGATTAGAATGTACA
>NW_017306272.1:3776683-3797464 GCF_000935625.1 Nanorana parkeri
CCTCCAAAATAAAACTGAAAACGGAAGTTGTAAAATGTCAGAAGCTTTTATTGGTGCCCAGGACAGCTGCACCTGGCTGTCCTAATTGCATTCAAGCAAGTCATTACTCAAAGGGCCGAAGTATAGCCACCAACAGCACTTATTAAACTATAATCGGAATTTACTTGTAAACCAGAATTATTGGAACGGTGCAATATCATAAAGAGCAAGGTGCTGACATGTCAGATTACTTTATTTAGGGGAGCTTAAATGTAATTTAGTGGCTGGATGTTCTGGGAGGCACGGATCAGTGCGTGAAACTATCTAAACACGGATTAACTCAACTACCTAGCAGCGTTTGTATTGAGTAAATATAAAGTTTGTTCCTGCGATGGAGGGCACAGCTGATGTCTACAGATCAACTTCTTCACTTGCAAAGCCAAAAAGAAAAAAAAACATAAAATGGTCGGGTTAATATAGGATTCCAGTAAAATGATCAAAGCCTAGCTCATAAAAAGAATACTACAAAATGCAAATTTTTTTTTTTTAACTGGATCGATGGTGTGAAAAACCACATGCATTAATTTTGTAAGACCTCAAACTTCGAGCCTGTCAATATACTTACCATGATTAATGGTCACAGACTTTCACCAAGCTCATAAATCCTATAAGCCTGATTTCTTCTTTTAGTGACATAATGCTTCTTAAGGACAATGCATTCATTTCTGGTTCACGTGGCTTTCAGACTCCATAAAGTTTGTTCATTTGCTGGCTGATACATTTCTATTTGATTGTTTCTGGTAATTGATTCTCTCCCATTAGGCTTTGTGGTATGTGAAGAGACACTACAATTACCGTTAAATGCAGAAGGAAAACTTTTCTTAAACACAGTACCTACACATATATTTATTGTGAAATTTAAAAAGGCTATGCAAACATTTACTGCATATTTACAGGTTTACATTGTAGATTTTTTGCTCACACCTAATTCTTGCACTGTGCAGTATGAACCTAGTACTTGTTCATTAAGTACTATCAGCAATTATTGAACTCTGACATTTTCAAAATAATTAAAAACTTTCAAATTGTATTGAACTCTTGGGCAGTGGGAACTGGCAAAAGGAAAACAAATAATTTCAGTCAATTGGGAAAGGACAGGTGATGTCATCGTATCTAGGCATTTTTGACACAAATCAGTCCCACACCTTCACCTTTAATGCCTGCACAGGTGCCCCAAACCATGTGCAGGTATCTATACGGGAGGACCAAATACTCGACCACACCAGACAAGGTTATGAACTTATAGTTTAATAGACATACAAAATCATATAAATGCCAACATCCCCACCAACACCCACAAGCAACATAAATTAGCCAAACTAAAGGTAAACAGAATAGCACACAGAGTACAACAGGGCAAGTCAACCAGGGGAGCAGGGCCACAGGAGGGCAGGAGTCAGGGTCCAAAGAGGCAACAGGCTTCAGAACTCAGGACAGGGCGACAATACTGTGGCAAAATCCCCACTGCAGGGAGGGTTTAAATACCGTCCAAGGTAACACCAGGTGGTGCTTAATTGCAGCGCCACCTGCAGGTGAGCCTTGGAGCTGCAGGTCCTGGTTCCAGCGTCACAGCGCCACCTGGAGGTGCTCAAGTCCCAGACAGCCACTGACTGCCCAGAGACACCTGCAGGTGAGCACAGGAACTGCAGGATGTGCTCCAGCTCCACTTTGCCACCTGGAGGTGTCCTGGTCCCTGACAATGCCAATAAGAGGGTACACAGCCTGCAGTGATACGGTGGAAATCAGAGTACAAATAGCCAGCACGCCTAAGGTTACAGACCTTTTAATTTACTAAGGTTTAAAGTGTATTTCCACTTCCACAGCCAAATTAGGATAACACGTATTTTATATTTGTTACATGTTCCCATTCACATAGCATGAGCTAAAAAAAAAATCATTAAAAAATGCTTCTTGCCGTTTAAATTGCTTTTACTTTGGAAGGGTTAAAATTTCCTCTTCCTTCTATTTATTTGAAATGCTAGGAGGGCTGTAAGGGGTGAAGGATCTGAGAAGGCTTCTCCATTGTATGTTAATGAAGCTTATCAGATAAACACAATCCTCAAATTTCAGTCCAAAGACTTTCCATTAGGACAGACCACTGTGAAAGGGCTAAGAAAAACCAACAAAATACAAATCTTAAGGCCTGGTTCACACCTTTACGTTTTGTCGCGCTTTCAACGCTCTACAAAATGCTCAAACATGAAAATCCCATTGTTTTCTATTGGTATGGTTCACACCTTGCCGTATTTCAGCCCGTCTGAACGCGCTACAAAACGGCCTACGCCTGAAAAGGTACATGAGCTTCTTTGCAGCGTTTTTGTCGCGCGTTTCCATTGGGATACAGCCAAGTAGCCCTCAGAAACGCGCGTTTGTCGCGCGTTTTTTTACCGACAAACGCGCATATTCGATATGCCTAGGCGTGAACAGAGCCTTAAGGTAAGACATTTTTTTAAAGTTATTTTTCAGTATGCTCTGTGAATAGGAACACATAACAAATATATAGAGGGGCTTTCTAACATGTGACTGCAAAAGTGGAAATACTCTTTAAGTTTCAATAACAACACTGTGCAGAATCAAAAGAAAAGATACTGTGGCCTCTTTTCTCATTGTCTGTCACCTTGGTCTCTTTTATTGTATCTAGGCAGGCATACTACCCTGTTTCCCTGAAAATAAGACCTACCCCGAAAATAAGACCTAGTACTATTTTTGGGAATTGCTAAAATATAAGACCTACCCCAAAAATAAGACCTAGTTGTGACCATTGCCAGGGCTGGTGGTGGCATAAGGGGGAACCTAAAGAGCCGCGGGAGAGAATCAGCGGTGCCAATGATTGCCCTGTTTACCCCATTCTTAACTTTGCCATTTGGGATTATTTAATTTGGATTTGCAATAACTTTGGATTGTTATACATTAAAAAATAAAAATAAGACCTACCCCGAAAATAAGACCTAGTGTGTTTTTTTGAGCCAAAAAAATATAAGACAGTCTTATTTTCGGGGAAACACGGTATATACAGGTTCTGCTTATCTCACTTCTGAAGGTAAATTTGATTTTAGACAAGAGTTTTCAAAGCTGCCATCTAGGGATTGCTAGAGAGCTGTGACATGAAAGAGGGTGCAATAAAGATGTTACTGCAGCTTCTATGCACAGGAAATGTTGGATAAGATAATGTAAGATAAGATAGCAAAAGGTGAAAGCTGGGTATAGACTGGTAGATTTTTGTTTATGCAATCTCATCAGAACTTCGATGATGTCATCAGAGACTTGATGAATGACGTTTAAAATTTCATTTTAATCATTCGATTTTGGAAATAAATGTAGTTACCCTGAACGAAAACCACATTCACCGTTACCAATTTGTTCAAGAAAAATTTTCCATCCTGCTTCTTAAATGTTTTTCGGCACTACGGTTGAACGCGATCGTCAATTTGACCCCAATAACTTTTAGAAAATCGAACGGAAGTTTCAATATTACCGAGCACCCAGCTAAAGTTGGTGTGAAAGACATGGGGTATATTTCAGTAAGCTTGGAAAGACGCAGTATCATTTATTGAAGTGTTTTCCCAGCCTGTCTACAAGGACTATCAGCAGTACATTCTTTGCAGGTAACATCACATTTGCTCTGGTCATTAACCAGTTGACATCCGCGGTGTTAAACCCCCTTCCCATCCAGGCAAGCCAACATTTACACCTAAGTGTCATTTTCATATCGTGCAATTGCAGTGCGGTGAGATTTGCATGTGGCATAAAACACTTTGCTGAAATATGGTCCAAAGATGCAGCAAGCAGGCTCTTCCTTTTTCATTTTTTTTTAAGACTGCACTAAAACGCAGTGGTTTGAATGAAGCTTAAAGTGTATTTAAACCCAAAAATAAAAATGTTATATATTACAGCTTACCAGTCTGCAGGCCTGGTGGCTGCATTCGTTTTCTCTTTCCATATTTGTGTTCTTTTCTTTTCACCTTGTAATTCTGCAAATAACACAATACCTGTCCCTTCATGTCTACACTCATTTCCCCATTATATCTATGGAGGAACTATTGTTGTCACATAGGCTGGACTTCAAACGTGTCTGCCTTTGTTTATCTCCGTTACATGGTTAATTCATGGCTCAATAATGATAAGGCTCTTTCTGCTTTCATTTAGGCTCACAGAAAGTGGCAGGGACATTGCATTATTGGCAAGGTCAACAGGTATTTTCATGTGCTAGCTCAAAATGTATTTATCCTGAAAAAATTAAAATGAATGTAGCCAGCACAACTATGGACTGGTAAGCTGCAATATAATACATTTTTGTTTTCGGGGGTTAGATAACTTAAAGAGGAACTTTACCCACCATCTGTCTCCCAAAACCATTACTTTTAAGGCATGCCAACTACCAAGGTTAACAGTGTGCCTATTTTAGTTCTCAGCCAAACTTTCAAGCCCTCAAAGGACAGTGTCATTGCTGATCACATGTGCAGCACCATGGCAACTTCAATTCAATGGAGGCTAAGATGGCACCTTCCTTGGCTGTATGGGATAGGAGGTTGTAATTCCGCTTTAGGGGGCTCCCATGTATCCATAAAGATCGAACTATTAGTGGCAGTTGAAGGTTTGGGAAATAGTGATTTTTTTTTTGGGGGGGAGTCAGGGCTAGCTAGAGCTCTGCTGGGGGCCCATGAGTTTCAATTTGCCAATATGAATAAATCCTCCATGTTTGTTAGCTTTGCAGATTGAAGCCTATGTGCTCAATAAACACATATTCAAGTCAGCACAATTCCAAGAGATTGATGAGTCATTTCTCATTGGTAATTGAAGCAGGCAAATAACTTTTTGGAACTGTTTGCATTGTGGTCAATGAAAGGACACGCCCCTTTTTTTCCTCTGAAGGGCTAGTCAAGCTACAGGAAGTTTTAACCCTTGCACGTACGTGCAGTTTGGTGCTGAGTTATGAAAACAGGTGCAAAGCAAAATTGGGGAATGATGTAGAGCTGTTGCCCACAGAAACCAATAGGACTCTACATTTAATTGACTGAGAAAAAATAAAACAAGCCATAGTACCGGCTGCTAAAAAAAGAACTCAGTTTTGATAAATTAGAAACTGGGAAGGCTGCGAATATGTAAATTAACTTATCCCCTAAACCAGACCCCCCCAAATATTGTATCTCTGTCTGCCCTGATGTAAGATAATTGATAGCCAATTAGAGTTCTCTATCTGTCTCTAACACACACACACAGACATACATGATCAGTTTTTATTTTTTTTCTTTACGTTTTCAATATGTGTATGGATGTTGGACGCATGGGAACCAAAGCAATATATATGTTTTTGCCAAAAAAAAATCGTTTTTCCTGAAATTAGATTTGGGTTATGTTATGCCATCTGTTGATATGTTAGTGGTGCTCAGTGAAAATGTATTAAGCTTTACTGGTGTAAATATAAATACATTTGGTATCTGCAAAGGTGTCTGAAAGTATACCAAAAATCATTGCCCCAGGGTGTGCAAGAGATTTAACTGCTACAGAACAGTTATTAAAAAATGTGACCGTAAAGTTTATTATTAAATTACCTGATGACAGGTGCAGGTCCTGCTGTGACCACCCTCCGAGAACAGATTGTTTGTACCCAGTTACCCGCCTTGGTTTATGAGTTTTCATACACTTACTAGTTTCCCTCGCCCAAAATGTTATAATAAAAAGACAGGATTCAGTACAGGATCACTGAATATATTCTGCAAAGTTTATCATCCCGCTGTGAGAGTGCAGATGGGAAATAAAAGAGCCATACTTATGGAATTGTGCCAAAGATTAGATGGCAAACATTCCACTTCTGAATGCTGTTCCAGCCTTACAGAATCACAGACAGACTGAACATGAGCAATACTAAAGTGACTTTACACAGAAGAACAGGATTTTAGCAACATATAAACCTTGAGATGAACTTCTTTTCGCTTGTGCACTTCCACTATTCAGCGCAAATTGAGTGACATCTCAATTATTGCCTAGGAAGTATTAACTGAAAATACCAGGCTATGTATGATAAAGAAAATGTCAACTTTATCTAAAATGACATTTAGTTTGCTAAAGCACTGTGCATCATTAACTGCCTTTTTAAAATAAAATACTGTTTTACTTTTTTATCCTTTGTTGCATGTCAGTACTTCTGATTGCCTGCAGCCTATTTGCAGATAATTCCTAGCTACATGCTGCATGGCATTTCTCGGAGCACTTTTCCTGATGAGGCTGGGGTTGGTGCAAACCCAGTTTGCCTCAGTTCACACGAAACAACTTAAAACTCTGAACACCATTACCGTGGGGAATGTGCCTTCTCGTAACTGATTGGGTCAGGAGGAGAGGGTGGCAGTCAGAGTTTTGAGATGAGAAACTCAGACGACCTAGGTGCGCCCCAAGTCCAGCCTCAGCACTAATGGTGACTACAATGGACCCCATTTGCATAATGTGTTTTGAAACAGCCTGTGTGACAGGGCGACAATTTAGGAGTACTATTGGGAAATAAAGCTTTGTCACGCAATAACAGAAACTGCCTGAACAAGCGTCCTTATAGCATCATCTAATTTAATAAAAAGGTTTTAATAAAATTTTATGTTAACAAAAGATTGCAGATTTTTTGAATATTGAAAATTAATTTGAAAATACATTAAATCTGATTGAAACTTATAGGGTTATTCACAAAAGGGTGAAGAGTATGGATAAGGCAGGAGAAGTGAACAATCTAGGCCAAAACAGCCGATTTGGAAAGATTCTCCAACTCAGCTCACTTTCCAGTTCAGCGATGTTGTCCTAGATTGTTCACTTCTCCGGCCTTCTCCAAACTCTTCACCCTTTTGTGAATAATCCTGTTACTATTTGAAATTTTCGTTATCTGTAACCATAATATACACAGTTCCTATACATACCTTCAAAATACTCTAAACCTTTGCCATTCATGAGATATTGCAGTATATGTTTCCTGGTGACATTACTTGCGCGTGTATATTTTATTCCACATTCAATGAACATCAAGCCATGATCTACAGAGCGCCTTGCCAGGGTGATGTAATGCTCAGTCTCTGGCACAAGAGCTTGATTTCATGAGTCTCCAGAAAACCTCCTTATTTTCTGAAACTGAAAAGCTGGATGATGTGCATGTAAGGGCAAATTAAGGTTTGGGGAAGTAAAGGCAAGAAAATGTCCAAAACGGCAACGGTGGCAAATAAATGGACTACACTACTAGGCATAATAATACACGTGTACTGTACCAATAAAATGGTGAAGTTTGGGAATGGTGTCATGACCTTTTCTGGTGGTGGACTGGTGGGTTTACTTATATACAGTGTGTGTGTGTATATATATATATCTATATATATATACACATACATACATACATACATACATACATACACACACACACACAGGGAAGAAGGGATTTGTTCCAAAGAAATGCTATAATATTGTATTAACTGTAAAATGTTTATAGTAAGCGGGTCTCCTAAAATGAAATCACCCTAAAGACCCTAAAATGAAATATTTATATATATTAATTAAAGCTTATATGCGATTTAAGTGATTTGACTTATATAAACTTTAAACCCTGTCGTGCCAAGAAAATAAATTAAACATTGGTTTTCAGTCTACCTGACTGCTAGTGACACAAACAGCAACTTACATTCATGCTCAGTACGTGAGTAGATTATTGCATGACAATGCTGGAGCGCCAGAGCTAGGTCCCAACTGCAACCTCTGCAACCCTGGTAGTTCTCATGAAAATGCCAAGTATCTGCACTGGTATCTGAACTGGTATCGGTGCATCCCTATTACAAACTATATGCAGAACTAAAGTTGTTTTCAACTCTGATAGGAGCTTGTCAGTTCAAAAGATACTGAAAGTCAGTGCCAATACTGGCAACAATAAAAATGCTGAAGCTCCTTTTTCATAGCTGCTCATTAGGTGAATAGGTTTTATGACTCCTTGCCTAATCTTGGAGATCCAGTCTAGTTTAAACCAACTGAAATAGAAGTGGTCATAGTTGAATGTTACTGGGATCAACACCTTCACTTCCTTTAAGTGGACCTATATTGAAATGTTAACATGAAGGTATGGTAACAGTTTTTCTGGAATGGATGAAGAGAAATGGAATGGTTTCATACCATTCCTGGAGAAAATGCTGCTCCAATCTGTCTTTACCACATACTATATGCAGTTGGTCACGTGGTTCTGTAGAAAAGTTAAGTTTGCCTTATCTTACTTCTAAATGAGACCATATGACCTTATGCTTAAAGTGTAACTCTGCTTCTAGTGGGCTCTGATGCTATCCCTCATCCACCTGGACAAGCCACACACTTACCTGTGCCAGCTCTGGCAAGGCATTTGCCATCCAGCTTGCTCAGAGCTGCTCAACCTCTTATTCAAAATGTTCACGGTTAGTCCAGCTCTTCTCACACATGAGAACCACAGTCTATACTTATTTCAGCAGGGAAGTCATACTCCACCAAGGTAAGCACCATAGGGATTCTTTATTGGAATGAATGGAGATTGAAGCACATGCAACAGTATATATTTGAAGGAGAGGCTTTGTGACACTGAGCAATATGCTCAGCAAAGATCTTGGTGGATGTGGAGCAGCGAAGTGTGCAAATTTTCATGAGGGATGCATTGGTGCCCACTAAGTATAAATGCTTTTAGGCACATGATCAGAACTAAAGAGTGCTTTATTTCGGTAATCTAAGTGTTTCAGCCCTTCTATCACTGCAAAAAATGTCCCCATTGGATGATTTCTCTAAAAAATATTTTTAATTTAGATACCCTTTAAGATGGCTTTATGTTAACAGTTAATTATTGGTTTACTTAGTTTTTTTTATAGCTGTATGGCATTTCTAATGGGAAGACAAGGGTCTAAACACAGACATGTTTAGTTCTAGGATGTTGGAAAGTATGGTATTTTAGTTGCTATTTGTGGGTGCACGTTATTGTAATTTTCCAGTTCTGTCCTCTGTGTCCTTTTGCCTCCCAGTAAGTGAGTGATTCCACAGTTATACTTTGTTTATGAGACTCTGCACATTTATACTACTTAAGTCCTGATGACTATGCTTGATATATATGCATTTCGCATTAGCAAAGACCTTTAACATTATCTTCCATAACTTTTATGGCAGTAGTGTATGTCCGTGTTGTATTACCATCCTATAATCCCTCATTTTGCATCAGTAAACTCTAGAGATAAACCTGCTTCTGGTATTTCACTTGAGCAAATTCATAGCCAGAAAATTCCTGTTTTTGGCCTATGGCTTTTCTTCTGTATGTTGCCTACCTTAACATAAAATATTGATCGAAAGGAGTAAAATGGAACAACATATTTCCAAAATTAATTTTTATTTATAATTCCAGCTTTTTTAAATGTAATATTTTAAATTATGTCAGTAAAATAATAATTGTTAATGATAGCAGTGTGTCTAAGAAATTCATCACCCCATTTTTCTTACAACTGGTGGATTATAATCGAATATCTGGGTAGTAGCAGAGAACCTGAAGATCTGACAGTTACCAAACCTTTTCCCCTTATATAAGCAATGGTCCAGTATAGACTGTTAGGTTCAGTGTAGATCTTAAACTGGGCCTGGCCTTGCCTGAAACTTTTTTAAAGTAACAGCAGTGCTGATGTTCAGGCACCCTGTGGTGCCTACAAGTACCTCTGTCTGTCTTGAAATCATTCCCTGCGTCCATGTAGAACTCCACTTGAATCCTAGGACCATACTGAACATGGGGCCTTGTCTTCTGGCCAAGTTTATGATTAATTCCTGGCCTTCCCAATTCTAATCCTCGTCCCATCAATAAAATGGCAAACTCCATGTACCAAATCACAGAGATCTAACACATGGAGGGAAGTGGAGCTAGCCCTCTTCGGTAGAGAAGTCACAAGATCGCACTTCAACTGTTGTTGTCTTTTAAGGTTTTTTAATCCAGATCAGTTGTTTAATTTAAAGACTTTTGTTATTCATTAAAAAATTGTTATGTCCACCATAGAAATTACAAAACATGGGGTGATTTTACTTGTTGAAAATTAAAACTCCTGGTTCTTAACCTTTCACATGAAATTGACCGTCTCACTTTATTAAGTATGAACTTGCTTCTGCCATGAGTAGTCCAGGCTGTACTGCTCAGCAACAAAATGATGATTAATTAAAAAAGGATTAAACTTATTCAAAAATCAGTGACAATTCTGATATGTAAATTCAAATATGATTTATGGCACAAGTTAGACGTCTTCTTGTTATCAAAACAAGTATATGCATGTCAAAAATTATTGGACTAGAGCACTGATGAACTGAAGAAGGTCTATTGAAATTCAATTTCTTAAATTTGCATTACAGCTTGAACTTTTGGCTTCTCCACCAAACTATACGGGTGGTATATGTTTTAAAATTGATATGTGAATATTGCATTTTTATTGTCACAGTTTTCTGTTTGTATTGCTTTCAAACCAGCCATTTATTTGTTCCTGAACTTTGGATGTCGTAAAAATGTCACCAACGTGGTTGAACATTAAGCACCTTCCCATTTTGCTTTGGGCCTTTGAAATAAATGTAGACCAGGTGTGTGTCTCATTGAACGAGTCCTTGATGTGCTCTGATAATGAGCTGGGAAGCGGAAGCTGTCAGCTTTCAGCTGCCCCAAGGAATGCAATTAAAACACATTTAAAGTTACCAAGGGACCACATCCAGTGAATGCAGTTTCTGCAAACCTAGGGTGTCAATAATAAATCACTGCATGGTGGTAAGTTAGTAGCGTGAAAACATATTTTATTTTGATGCAACAGAATTATCATCTGATCATGTTTGAATGTTTGCAGCTAATAGGTATTTAAATTCATTCTGATTTTTTATGCTTTCATATTTTTATTTATGTTTGTTAGTTCAGTAATTGTGTCTGTAGGGCTAGACATTTCCTAGGAGGTAAAAAACCAATGTACTTTTGAAATTACAGCTTGCACCTAACATTTTGAAGCACGTTCTGTTGTCACTGGAAGCATATGTTCCCTGGCTCTGATAAAGGTGCTCGGCTCTTAGAATAGACTGTCTGGTTCCTAAATTCTACAGTAATTGGCTCACTTCTGGGTATCCTGTTTATTATGGTTATGACCACTTTCACTACAGTTTAGTTTTATGCTATGTCACCAATTTAATAAATTAGCTTGTTTATCAAGAGGCATTATCCTACCAGCTGTCATGTAAAAAGAGTTTTCCCTTCCCCAGTTCTACTTCCAATTATATTGATAAGCCTTTAAAAAATAAGGCATATCCCTGTAATATGTATGGGAATTATATGTATAAAAGTTATTAAAGGTTATATCGATGTCATGAATAGAGAAACAGCCGTGTAGCTTTAAAAGTGAAGCAGCAGGGCATTAGCACTTGTGTATGTGATACGTTGTCATACTATTTGCAGACATTTTCATCTGCCATAAATGGCCCCAAATTAATTAAAAATAACTTTAAACTCTCCGGTTATAATAACAGGTTCTTTACAGTAAGATATTAAAGAAGTCTGCCAAGTGCCATGTACACGTTAAAGTAAGCTTGCCACAAACTTGGGCAATTCAGAGTATATGATGAAAAAAAGTGATGTCAAAACAATCCACAGAAATAGGTCACCATATATGCAGAATACACTACAGTTAAAGTAACCCTGTCATTAAAGTTTTTTAAAGGCACCCTAGAAAAGCTGATACCACATTGGTGGGTGGTAAATCGTATCATTGCTCTACAATACCTCAAGGTGTGTTGGATTCCAGGGTCCCCACTTTGTGCTGTGATTCACATTCCAGCCGCTACATCACTACAGGATTGACATAGCATGCTGTGGTGGGAACCCCAGCCTTGCACATAATTGTAGTTACTGTTCACCAGATTGGTAAGTTGGCAGAGTAATAGAACTCCTTGTATATGTAAGACCAATCACTATAACCTTATATAAGCTTTATAACGTAAATATAATTTCAACAGTAATTTTCAATATTTTTTAAATCTGCAGCTTTCATCAAAATAATACCTAGTGGTCCCCCCATGAAGGTCCTTGTTCGGGCACTTCTTGTTATTGGGTAACAATGCTCTTTCCCTGTCTCCCAGTTGTGCTCCAGCCTTGTCACCATATCACACAAGTATCCAATGGTGACTACAAGGGGCTAGTTCAACACTCATTAATCCGGAATAGTTCACTGTTGTCAATATCAAGAAACCCACCCTGAGAAATGCTATGCAGCCATCACTGGAATGTACTGTAAGCATGTAGAAAAGAACTGATGAAAAAGGTGAAAACAAGTCTTTTATTTGGAAAGAACTATTATTTATGAAACACAGTACTTAAGCAAACTAAATATCATTCAGTTAGGGTTTACATGCACTGTGAGGCACAGAGTTGGGTCCAGCACCTGCCCTAGCCTGTAATGGGACAGTGATTGATGCAGTTATTTTTAGCAGTTGATTACAGGAGACCGGTACCAAGACCTAATAAATTAATAATTTCTTTATGTATCTATGTGTTTTGTAGAGACCTCCGACCCACTAAATTTGCCTGTTTTAGCTGTCAGCTGTGTGTGCCCCTATGAGAATAATCAGGTGGCATGGCCTGTTGAAGTGATTGTCTCCCGGTTTTGATTGTATTAAATTATCATCTTGTCTGGAGTTGCCCTTAAGTTTGAAGAACACCTCTCACTTTAGATGGGGTTGGATGTAAAGTAGGCACTCCAACACCTAAAGATAACAACACCCAGGGGGCATGCACTTTCATGTGTATACATGCTTTTCTATATACCATGAATAGCGTCTCTGTATCATTTATCGTTGGATAGCAGAAGGACAACAGAAAATTTAATTTTCATCAGACCCACCTCAATAGAAATTGGCATTAGTTGGCAGATCTATTAAATATGCGACATGCATGTTGTATATTATATTAACATGACACTAGTTTATTTTTAATATATTGCGTATTATTCAGTATTTATACAATAGAGATATATTCATTGTACATCTCATTGTTAGTCGATCGATGTGCACCTTGTTACCTATTTACTGTAGCACACTCCTCCTACTGTAAAGTTCTGGCACAATATCTTTAGAAATTATCTTAGAGATTTGTCTTTTTTTTTTATTTCTTGTTTATTTAAGCATGTAAATAAACACATACAAAATATAAAATGGTCAGAATCAACAGTGTCCAACAGCAGACAGTCACAAATTATAAAAGTACATCAACATGCACAATAAGGGACCATTGCGTTGCATTGAAAAATACAGCAGAAAAAATTGAACAAGACTATCGGGATCCTAAGATCACTGAGTTAATCAAGTAACATTGCATCCACAGTAAGAGGCATGGGAGCTATGCTCCGTAAACGTTACCAAATAACTATAAAAAAACAGCCATAACCAATGAAAAATAAAATAATAATAATTAAAAAAAATTTAGAAACATTTCACCTGGGCCCCCTTTCCCCACCTTCTAGATCAGGTGTCCAATATCATATCACTCCGCCAGAGGAATGCCAAGTGACGAAGAGGCCCAGTCCTGTGTGGTACCCCCCAGGTGAGATTTGTCCTTTATCAGGTAATTACAGCCTCTTCAGACACCAGCAAAGAGAGCTTCCCTCCACCCCAGCATTGTTGTGGCAAACCAGACTTAAATATAACACCAAAGTACATTAAGTACAGGGCATTAAGTACAGGGAAGAAAGGAGGTGGCCATTTTCTAACAGTTTGGTGGTGGATGGATACACATCCGGGGGACGCCCCTCATCATCCAGGAGATATATAGAATGAGGAGCGAACAAGAACGGCAGCATAAATAGGGCTTGGTAATCTTCCATATAGGCAGAATGTTAATGGACACTGCAGATCCTCTTCTACGAGCAGTACTACCGCCTCACTCTTTCCCCATTCAATTCCCACCGCAACATATCACACTGTCTGGGAAACCCGGCGTGTGACGTTTGTGGCTGGGGTGTGCCTATGGTGTGCGTTAGCACTAGAGGTGCCAAAGTCTAAAGCAGCATGGCCTGGAGATGGGTCAAATCCTGCCAAACAACACCCAGTAAATTTGAGATGATGGGAAAGCATTTGCTATAGCTATCTCATTATTTGTATTGTAATATTTGGGTGGGTTTTTTGGGTTAATTTTTTTTAAATAACATACAGTACATAATTGCAGTGAAATATTGCATACAGCATAAGCCCAGACTCCACATAATGCTGAGTTTAGGTTTCAAGAAAATATAAGCATTGCAGTGAGCAGGTCTTGGATGTCTTGTGAATAAGGCCCTGTGAACAACATGAGCCTGGAAACATTCAAGTAAAGGTATAGGGGGGAAGGAGAAGGAGGTACAGGAAAGGAGAGAAACACCAATGTAGAAAGTAGGCGTAATGAACAACATGTGGGGGAAAGGAGGCCATAGGAATTATCTACTTACTGTAATACAGTCTCCATGCTGAAGCATATATTTGGGTGTTTTTTATTGACAGATGTCAAGTTATTAATTTAAAACACTCATTCGCTATTAGATGAAAACTGCCAAAAGTAACTTATATATCACTTTGAGTGTGATGTTGTACATTGCACACCAGTTTTCATCTTCAAATGTAGTAGGAATAAAGATTTTATGAAACAGTTAAGGTGTAAAAGGGTAGCTTTACATAAATATAAGGGGATGAAAAGAATGTAGCTGAGGTTCTGCCCTGCGACTACCGGTGTGGTATTCAACACTTTACAAGAAAGAGAGTTTTGCAGTGTTCTCTAGATGTTTCCTCCATTACACTTCGTCATGACGCAGCCTCCTTGGAAGCCTGGTAACTCAAAACCAGTAAATGGTGAAGTGTTTATTTTTAATAACACCTATACTTTCGAAAAGGAAATTGAATTTTTTTTTATAGTTAAAAAGTGTCTGACCGTAAAACATTCTGTTGGCACCCAACTCATTTTCTGTGTCGTAGAATATAGATGTGAAGGATTTGCATATATATTATTTATTTTGTAGATTGAACTGGAAGTTATTGTTAGTGGTAGCCCATAAAAAAGAGAATTTTTGCATCGGCGGCTCATGCACTGACTGTGCATATAGTCATCATTCAGTTGTGTGATAATTACAGTGAGAACATTCAAGTTTATATTTGGGATAGCTATAGTTTTATGGTGGTCAGTAGAATTAATTTAAACTTGGCCATAACTGAGGCTTTTTCGTTCAATAAACATGCGGTAAATATGAATGTGTATTATGTAGGTGACAACAACTACAGTAGCAGATTAAGCGAGGGGGGTCTATATGTAAAAGTAAGAACAAAAATGTAAAAAAAAGTGAGAAGTTCCTTGTGGAGACCATTCATATGCTTTGTTTCATTTTCCACATAATAAAATATGAAATATGATTGGTAACTATAGGCATCTTGTCACACTGTTTCACATTCACACTTTTCTCATCATTACTCTAGCTTTTCTTTTAGATGTTCCTGCAATGTAAATTCATTAAGCTAGGTTACAGTTCTTAGCCTGGATCTGAAAGATCAAAGTTTGAAAGTTTAAAATGATCAAATGTCATATTTGGTAATATGTAACGTGTAGAGCAATGCAAGGACATGGAGTTGGAGTTCATGGTATTTGTTACAATTTAGTGAACAATCCTTAAAGTGACACTAAACTCAGGAGTTAAATCTTAAAAATGCATCCAAGTACCTCAATTATTAACAAAAATTTATCTTATTTATATATCACTCAGCTGTAGATCCTCAAATCTCCTCTGAATTAGTGCTGATATTGTCCTTCCTTCTGGAGATTGAGTACCTTTCTTCCCCATGGCCCCTGTGTGTGTTGTAAAGTAGTCAGCGCTCTAAGCTCACTCCCTTGATAGACTACAATGTCATGTTTAGTTTACAAGTTTGTATTGAGATTGGAGAGGTGGCTACTTTACAACACACGCAGGGACCTTTGGGAGCAAAAGTAGCCACCCTCCAGAAGGAAGGACAGTGTCAGCACCAATTCAGAGATGATTTGAGGATCTACAGCCGAGTGATACACAAATAAGATACATTTTTGTTAATAGTTAAGCTGCTTGAATGCATTTCTAAGATTTAACTTCTGAGTTTAGTGTCACTTTAAAACGACTTTGTGTGGTTTCCCCTGCCCACTATTGTATCCAGTACTAATGTATTGGCTGGAGGAAACTACAGAGTGTAGCTTTTCCTCTTTAACGCAGTGTTGTCGGCGGCATGAGCAGAGGGACAGATATCATTTGTTTGCTTTGTTGGTGGGCTTAATTAAAGGAGAACTATGGGGTTAAGGCTTTTCCCCATAGTTCTCCTTAGGGTAACGGGAGGACACAAACTAGCGTCCTCCCGTCACCCTAGGCTCAGTATACCGCGAGCTGTAGCCGCCGCAGTATACCGCGAGCTACAGCTCGCAGTATACTGAAACGGCGCAGCTGAAGCGGATCCCGGCAATTATGTCTGGATCGGCCCAGCTGCGTGAGTGACAGCTGGCTCTGCCTATATAGAGGCAGAGCCAGCTGTACCGCCCCCTCCCCGTCCGTTAGCGCTGGAGGATCGGAGCGGGTTGGGGGGAATCCAGTGTTCGCTCACTTCCCGATCTACTGAGCCGACCTGTGACAGTCTCATTGTCACAGGTGGCTAGAACTTATGTTCTCTAATGTTTTTTTAAAATAGCGACAGAGTTGCTTTAACAATGTATTTTCTTCAGTCACAAACTAGTTCGAAAATGTTTTCATTTAGGATCCCAAAATATTTGGTGCTAGAATGTGCTCCTATATTTACTCTCTCAGTTAACCTCAGAAAAGACTTTTCAAATTTTATAGCAATGACACCTTGGAGCATACAAAACCTTACACTGCCATGGTCAGAGAAGTTCCATTTCAGTTACTTCCAAACAGAATGGAACGTGTGGATAGCATGGAAAAAGTGTTTGCAGTATTATGAGAAGACGTTCCTGTACAGAAAGAAATTGGAACTTGTGGGGATGGCAGTTTTTTGTTTCAGTTTTGACTACCAGAATCTATCAATGAATGTACTGGGTCGGTAAGAAACTTGATTTTGTTCTTATTTTTTTTAGGGTTTTTATTGCAGTAGATAACTACAAAATATAAACACCCCTTTATCCCGGGATTGGGATTTAAAAAATAAACCCTTTAAGTCAAAACTGAAACATAAAACAGTGCCATCCACACAACTGTCCATTGGTTTATAATATCTGTTCCAGGGTTCCAATTTCCTTCTGTACAGTAACATCTTCTCATAATACTGCAGTGAGGCTACCCCCCAACTGCAAGGTTTAAATGTTCTATGTAAAGAACTTTTACTTACCTGATAGCCACTCCCCAGCAGTTGCTGCTCACCTTGTCCCTATTATGCTCCATCTCGTGGACTGTCTCTCGGCGTCCTCACATATGATGTAGAACTATTGTACATGATGATATCAGCGGTCCTTCAAGAAAGAAGGAAGGGGAAAGAAGCTGTGAGTGCCGGCCTTGGATCCTGTGGGAGTGGGTATCAGGTAACTAAAAGTCCTTTACACAGGTGTCCTAGACATAAATGAGCAGTTAACCCTTGCAGTTTCCTGGAGATAGGCTTTAAAGTGTATTTCCACTTTTGCAGTCAAAGTAGAGAAACCCATACTATATGTTTGTTATGTGTTCCCATTCACGCAGCATACCTAAAAATATTTTTGCATGGGATGTAACAAATATAAAATAGGTGTTCTCCCTATTTGACTGCAAGCATGGAAATACACTTTAAGAATTTAGTAGGATTATTCATTACATGGCATGTTTGTCAGAATGATGCTATTGTAAGAAATTTGCCATTATATGTGGCAAGTGATTTTTTGAAGCAGTTATTCTATGTAGTCTGTATTCCATAAGCGACTTCATCATCTCCCAGGTTTTTCATGAAGTGGGAGCTTACCGTAATTTCCAGTTTTATTTGTAGGGCCACCTGCTGGGGCAATCCTATATTACGTGGCTATTATAAACAACAGTAGGAGGGGGAATCTTGGTGCTATTTACAAAGGGTCATAGGGTGCTACGTATAGATGATTTCCTTTCCCTTCAATCCCTATAAAATTATACACAGCTACCAAATCACAGCTTCCAGACCTAACATTTTAGATTTTTTTTTCTGAATTGCCATTAACTTTCCCTTTTAAGAAACTGCACAAAACCTGTACTTGAAATGTAGACAGTAGGTTTGTATAAGTTCTTTATAGTATCACAGTGCCATAAATTGCTTCTTAAAGATTGTGGGGAGGTAAAAAAACAATAAATAGTCTTCTTTTCTCTTGAATGTAGCAGTAAAATATCTACATATGAATAATAATGTGTGCAGAGGAGACAGGGGATGACACTGAGGTAGTTTTATGGATCCTAAACCTTAAGCAAAATGAGGATCTGCGAGACAGACTGTCTGCCTGTCCTTTATGTTACTGACAAGGCTGGTTTGACACTACTAGACACCATCATGATTCATGACCTCTTCTTCTCAGCCCTCCAGTTACCTTGAACATGCATTATTTTGATATTAACCTTTTACATGAGGCAAGTAGTAATACGTTAGAGATTTTGTCTTAGAATGTGTCAGGCAATTTGTCAAGCACATGTACTTCAACATAAAAAACATGGATTCAGTTAGCTGTTGTTATAGAAAAAAAACCTGTAACTTACAGTTGTCCTCTTGCTCAGTCCTGGAATGTGTGTATTGGGCTAAGTTCACACCGGCGTCGTTAAACAGTCAATGATGAACACCGGATATAGCGTTAACATGCGTTTCAGACGCGTTCAAGTAAATGTGCCAAAAAGCTTAGAGGCAGGATGTAGAGGAAGTAACCGGCTTTGAGCCGTGGTTAGTTTGTGGTGCGATGTCTGGTGTTTTTTTTCCTGGGGTGCCTTGTGCTCCATTTTATAGACCCAACTGTCTTTTTTTAAAGTGACACTAAACTCAAAAGTAAAATTTTAAAAATACATTCGAGTACCATAACTATTAACAGAAATGCAGCTTATTTGTGTATCACTCGGCTGTAGATCCTCAAATCATCTCTGAATTGCTCACCATGGTTCCTGTGTTTTTTTGCAAAGTAGCCACTGCCCCAAGCTCGTCCCGTGATGGACTACAATCTCACATTTAGTTTACTGATTTGTATTAGATGTTAGTCCATCAGGGGAGTGAGCTTGGAGAGTTCTGAGTTCTGAGTCTTTCCCCTAGCTCCCTATGAACACTTTCCAACCCCACCGTAAAAGCTAAAGGCAAATCTATAGCATGTTGTATATAACATAACATGTTGCTAATTCCATTGCATGCTTTTACCCACACTGTACTGGCCCTGCCAGTCTTCCACAGGTATCTACCGCAGGCATCTATGATCAACAGCCCAAGTAGGCTGCTGGCTTACTATGTTCATCTCATAGGTTGTTGTGGTTATGATGAAACTGTGTTTTTACTTTTGCTGTATTGGTTGCTAAAATAATACATTATACCTAGACATAGGTTATACTTATGCGTTGAGTTTAAAATGTAGGAGAGAAAACTTGCTCTCTTTTCTGTATATCCACTTTGCAGCAAAGTGTTGCAATGCTTCTTTTTCTCCATCTGTTCTGTCCCTGCCCATTATAGTCTCCTGTTTTCACAGTCACACGCCTTGTTTCCCTTGACATTAAAGCCCTGGCACTTTTCTTTCCTAGGCTTACGCCCAAAATTTGGTCGACTTAGGTAGTTGTGTATAAACATTGAGCAACTCTAGTAAAAGAAAGTAACTTCAAAAAACATTTTTTTTTACAGTTAGGCCCCTTTCACACGGCTTTCTGATCAGATCCGCTTGACAGATTTTCAGACTGACCTGAACATAAGGTCAGTGTTAATCTATGGAGCAGCAGATGTAAACAGACCTGTGTCCATTTACATCATTGAGCAGGCCCACTTTGGCGGACTTGAATGTGACAGATTGTAGCTAATCGAATGTAAACAGACACATGTACACTTACATCTGACTGCCCATAGACCTAACATGAGTCCGGTTAGTTCAGTTTTTTCCCTCCATCGCAAGCTGAAGGAAAAAGCTGAACAGATATAGGTTTCACAAAAATGACAGACCCCTTGCTGATCGAAATGGATGCCACCCTTGTGAAAGTAAAATTAAATCATAACATAAAAGTAGATCCACTTTACCCCTCTGCAATACAAACCATATCAAATAGTACTTAGAGTAAGTATGTACTTACTACTGTATAAGTGCCATTACAAGAAAACCTGTGCCCCGACTATTGTAACACCAACTGTTCCCCCAATGGTAACAATTTGACATAAATTACCTTGAGGATAGTAGTGTGCTGTTCAAATTATTTTCCTGTCATTGTGGATTTGTGTACACAACGTTGATGGGCGACCAGAACGAGCTTCGTTGGACCAAAATGAGATTCGTCGGTTACACCTGTACTTCCCTAATTGAACCTTTTTACCCACTCATAAACCTTTTATTGATTTGTGGTGCTATGATCATACTGAGCCAACATCCAATTTCCACTGGTTTCACTCCCTCTGCCGAAAGAAAGCGCACTACAACTCGACTAAAGTCACTGTACTGCACATGGTTGAACCATCCAACAAGGCTATGTAAATATGCTGCATTGTACAAGCTTCTTTCTATTCCGGTTACCATGTAGTTTCTAAATTGCCACTACTTTTTGATTCTCCCTCATGTGTGTGTATATATATATA
>NW_017306272.1:3798420-3816044 GCF_000935625.1 Nanorana parkeri
TCTAAAGTGGTTCTGAATCGGCTTGCTTTTGTCTGCAGTATAGATAAAGAAAGAAAGAATTATTCAACATGGAGAAAATTGCAATGTGCAATACCCCATAACAACCTTTCAACATTTATCTTGTGATAAGTCCGTATCCATACCAAGGCCCAATATAAACTAGTCTGTGCATACAGAAAAAAAATAAGAGCCTAGTTAGCTGTGATAAGCAGACATTGGCCTTTCAATCCAACACTTAATTGCTGACAATGTAATGGGTCTCCAATGAGTAGAAACTGCCAGAACATTCAAATTATATTTTATTTTGTGAGGCCTTTATAATGCAGGAAAACTGGTCACTGGAGAAATACTGGGAAGTGGAAATACCCCCTGTGCTTGTGGCCCGAATAAGACCACCTGAGGTGAAAGGCTTGTGAATCGGACGCCTGCACCCTCTCCCCTTCACGCCAGACGTGTCTGTTTATTCTGTAGTTTCTGTTAGAAGAAGCAAAGCAACACATTTTCTTCATGGCTTTTGCTCTCACTGTCATCACAGGAACCATTTCACAGGCAATCATTCATCGCACCATTCATGTGCTGACTTGTTTCTTGTGTAGTTTTCTGACGCAACCTAGGGCCATATCCACAGAATCTTTCCCACGTCTGTTAGTAAATAACAATCATAGCAGGCCGACCAGAGGCATTTTGGGATTTGTAGTTTCACCTTAGCTAGAGTGTCAAGGTTGCCTACCCCTGCTGTAGGGAGAGGATTTTTTAAAATTCTTTGTAGTTTGCAAGTTTATGTTTGAGCTTGGGCACAGTTCAGAGCCATGCCGCATAGAGATTGGATTGGGCTGAGAAGGAAGCCATCTTTGAAAAGCACAAATTGCAGCGCCATTTTTTTGACACTTTTCTTCTCTCTACAGCCTGAGAATTGTGGCTGCAGACAATTATTTATTTATTTATTTAATACAGGTATTTATATAGCACCAACTATTTATGCTTCACCTCTTACATTTTCCCATCAGTCCCTGCCCTTGAGGAGCTTACAGTTTAAGGTCCCTTTGTCACATGCATACATACAGGGCCAATTTAGACAAAAGCCAGTTAACCTTCCAGCACATCTTAGGAGTGTGGGAGGAAACCGGCGTACCCGGAGGAAAGCAATGTAAGCAGATAATGTCAACCGGGATAATTATTAGATCTTTATGGCCCGTCCCTGCCTCTGTTTTTAGAAAATGCCATGACGAAGGAGAGATGGGTTATTAATGAAATTAAATTGCATTGGATCTATAATATATTAGTATATGTGATTGAGATTGTGCTTAGCAGAGCTCCTATATCATGCCGCTCTGTGTAAACCTCAAATAACCTCTTGGAAATGCACCAAAGAGAGGTCTTTCCTTAGCCTGCTTTTACCAGCGATTCTTATATCCATACATTTTTATGACTCATAAATAGCCTTTATTTACTGACCAGTCATAAAACCAGAGTTAAGAATTACACAGATCAGTAAACAGAGTGAAATGTTTGATGGATTCCCTCCCAAATTGCAGTAATTTATAATCTGTAATCAAGTCGGCACACTGCAGAAGAACAGAGCGAACATATGGATCCACTTGTAATAAATTTCATAGGGAAGGCAGCTCTTATTTAAGCTTCTTAGTGACTCTGCAGCAAATAGCTAACAGAGCCGCTGCAATGTCATTCTGTGCGTCTGTAGACCGCCTCCTGCTCGCCTCCAAAATACAACTTTACTTTTCTTTACTTTACTCGTTGTCAAATTATAATTAGCAGTTTTTCAAGCCTGTCATAAGAAGGGGGGCCATGAACCTGTGAAGAGGAAATGTAAGATAGAAATAGCAAATAATTACCTGACTGTAAATTCCCCATTTATGATGCTCATGGAACTGTTTTCATGCTAATTTTATTTTTTCCTTTCGTTTTCTTTATGGCTATCAGCCATTATAGAGGCAGTCATTTTGTAGACTGCAAAATGAACAACAATAGTCACAGGTGACTCCTTGTTTAATGCATACAATTGCTGCCTTAGCTGCCTAATGTGACAGGTATGCGTTAAAGAACTCCAGGCAAAAAAACCAAACTTACCCCATGCACTGCAAGGGTTTAAGTGCTCATTTTGCTCTAGGGGTTGCAATAAAGAAGATATAACTTGCCTGATCCTGACTCCCTATGGGCTGCTAGATTGGTCCCCGCAGCCTATTCTTGTCTGGATGATCTAAGAACCGCTGAGGTAATTATGTCTTTGTCTGTTGACCTGCATTTGATGTTGCTGAGGGACACTCCATAGCCAAATCAGAGAGGTGAGCGCTGATCGATGCCGAACTGAGAATCAGGTAAGTAAAACAGCTTTATGTAAGCCCCCTAGACAACATGAGCACTTAACCCTTGTTGTGTTGGGGTTAGCCCCACTGCAAGGGTAAGTTTTTTTATTTTCCTGCAGTTCTTTAAAGAGAGCCCGTGCTTCATCTGTGCAGGCCAAAGCAACAGGTTAACTGAATTGCTGCCCCCAATTTGTACACTTCAAAGCTAAAACCCATTCCCCACCACCCCACACACGCTTCTTATATTTAACCTGGCCATACAGTGAGCGAATTTTGACCAAATCTTGATGCACTGGCAAAAATGTATTTCATGGGAGGCTTTGTCGACAGCCTTCTGCCCGACATCCTTTGGTTAGAAAATCGAAACACAGCCTGACAACATAGTTTGTCAGGCTGAAAAAAGACAGAAGTTCACCTTGTTTAACCTGTAGAGAAGTATTTTAGTGTGTGTGTGCAATATAAATATATATAATATATATATATATATATATATATAATATTAAGACTGTGGCAGTGAAAGGTTTAAAGTCCAGTTCCAGCCATACGTTCTTCTGCGTATATTTTTTGAGAGAGTGAGGCAGGGTTTGGACCTCTATCAAGTTTCTATTACTTTCTGTGTTCACATTGGGGAGATTTCCTTTCACTTCCTGTCCTTTGTACAGAGGGACAGGAAGCGAAGATGATTCTCTCCATTGGAAATTGGTAAATGCAGTGAATTTTTTGAATTTAGCACAGATCCAGTTTTTGATATCTTTAGCAGCTCATGTTTTTGCTATCCCTTGATCTGGTATGTCTCTTACATAGATGCCTATGGTCGCCTGTTGTCCACACTCCACGATGGATGTGTCAAGCCTTTGGTTCATTGTACTAGTTATGCTGCCACCGGGGGGCACAAAGGGTTAATACTCTAAGCCTCTGAGCTGACACAGACTAGGTAATGTGAAGAGGGAGTTGGTTTGCCTTGGAAATGTTTTTGGTTACCAACCAAAGTAGACATAGGCGGTTTGAGAGGAATGACCACCGCTACAGGGAAAAAGTTGCAGCAGGATTTAGAAGTGTGCGTTCTCCACTTCATTCCCAGATGTTGGTGCGCTTTTTCATTCTAAGCTGGTTTCCTGGCGGCTGGCAAGAGAAGCAAGCACTTCATTTATTTTTAATATACATGTATCCCTGCTCATAATCTGAAATACATAAACTTTTAGTAACGTAGTGTAAGAGCATAAACATTTGGCTGGTTTCCTCTGCGTTATTGGGTGTGAACGCCAGTGCATTTGGTCTTTGCTGTCCCTCCTGGCTTTCATTTCCACTATCATGAACAGTGAAGGCTGTCACATTAATTTTGTTGATGCCACTTTCCATACTCGGTGGCTGGGTATAATAGGTCTCCCTGTCTGTGTAAAGCCCCCACAAGCCCTGCAACTTCTAAAGCCCAATCCAGTGCTTGGACTTTAGTCGCTGCAATATATTTTACTCTATACACTGTACAAATTGTTTGCAACATAACGGCTTGACTACAGCTGTAAGCGTATGATATACACATACAAGTATTATGTAAGCACCATGTGAGGTGTGAACTTGACTTTGGATTGTCCCTTATTTGCTGCATATTTTGGATGTCTTTTGGTACATTTTGACTTGGCAGATGTTTCATGGGCAAGAAATATAAGAGTACAATACCTTGGCCTGTTTGTTTCTAGTCAGTAGATTGATGTTGTCCCGAAATTGCAGGTCCCCATTGATGTCTGTGGCCATCTTTATACTAAATTATTATTATTATACAGGATTTATATAGCGCCAACAGTTTGCGCAGCGCTTTACAATATAAGGAAGACATTACAATCACAATACAAATCAAGACAAGATGGTAAGGAGGGCCCTGCCTCTCAGGGCTTACAATCAAAAAGGGATGGGGAAGTGATACATGAGGAGGGAGCTGTGTGGGGATGAATTGTTTGAGAACGTGATGGTTCAGTGGTTAGGTTGAGGTGGGATAGGCTTCCCTGAAGAGATGAGTCTTTAGGGAATGCCTAAAGGCATTCAAGGTGGGCGACAGACGGACAGGTTGGGGTAAAGAATTCCAGAGGTTAGCCATATATATAAAGATTTCTCTCGCTCAGTCCAACAGACTGAATGAAAGAAATCACTCGATTCCTCCATCCACGCAAAACAGCATGGATGGACATATCTCCCCTGCCGGTTATTGTATTAAAACTGCATGTAATTGTGTCATATACGATTACATGCGGATTGCCGCTCACAGATGCGGCCGCTTTCAGCCGGTCATTAACTTGATGGGTACAGCAGCCGCATCTAAAAGGGGGACACTAGGGATTCCTGTTTCAGGAATGCGAGATCTCTCAGATTGAACAAAGCCTAATGAAACATGCACTGAGAAAAATATGTAAGCTGCCATTGGGTACCAGTCTGTCTGTAAATACTAGTTGCCTGGCTGTCATGCTGATTCAGTAGCTTCAGGACTTTGAGTCACTGTCCACAAACAAGTCTAAGGGGTTGATTTATAAACAATTCACAAGACCATTCACCCTGCAAATTTCTGTGAACATTCGTCTTGTATTTGGCTTGTATATATACAAACAAGCAAACGTACTTTCGTTTCTTTGTGTAATTAAGTGTAATTAAATTCAAACATTCTGATATATAGAGCTAAGAAGCATAGAAAATAAATACTAATTTCCTATGCTCCTTGAGCACCATCTAGTGACCATAATGCAATATTACAATCAGAACGTTCGAATTTAACTACGGTACACTTGTAAAGGAAAAAACTAAAGGATGTTTGTGCATATGTTCGCACAGGGTGAACGCTTACAGATATTTGCAGTGTGGATGGCCCTACAAACTGTTTATAAATCAACCCATAAGTATTAGGAGACAACCAAATAGATAGTACATTTATTTTTTATATTTTTTTGGGGGGGGGGGGCTCCATTTACAGCTAATCATGTTGATTTGTTCGCTTATTAATGATTGTGCACAACAACACGATATATGTCTGTGTTGGAGTGAGTTGCCATTGTTGCCATTCATTCTAAATAGTACCCAAACACACATATAAAGAAACACAACTGCCCTTCAGCAGTGAACAATGCATTGATGGGTGCTTTGTTCACATCGGTGCTGCATCAGCCAAAAAAAGTGCTGGTGCGTTTTTTTCCACGTGTTGAGGCTCATTTTTTAAAGACCCTGATCCTTTATACCAACAAAAATACTCCCTTGACAGAATAAGATTATATGTGCATTCAATGTATTTCAGGCATGTTATTTATCCGTAAAAGCCACCCTTGTGTAGACATCCAAAAGCCCTAAGACTGCTGCTTGGTGCTGGATTTAGCAGCCTCAGCAGACTCAGAGCTGTCATTAAACTGACACTCTATAGCGATGGTAGAGCTGGATCAGCACTGGCAGTAATTAGACACTCCCAGGGGAGGAGATGGCTATGATATTCAAGGTGAGAGGGGGCTGTGCTAGAGAATTCAAAAGAAAAAAAAGTCACAAGCATCCAGCATGTGGAAAAGTCAATGTTTATTGACTTCACAGGTGTCACATCATCAGGGCATCATCTCTGTGCCAGAGAATTGACTCTTCCTGGAGTAGTCAAATTTTCTAGCAATTTTAAATGCAGATTGCAGAAGAATAATAAATACTTTATGAAAAAGAAAACGGCTGCAAGTAAGCATTTAAATAATTTATTTTGTTTTGCTTTTACATGCAGTTTTTTTTCAACTAAAGTGAACACGTTTCAGAGTTTGGAATATAGCAAATTAACACTGGTGCATTTGCTCTTTGTTGCCCCTTTCATAGATGTGTAGGGGCCCCTTCTTCTTTTTTTTTTTTGCATCTGTTTATTCCAGGTATCATCCCTGCCATTTACAAATATTGCAATTTACTGAATTAATTGAGTAGAGATAGAAAGTGCAGTTTTGTTATCATTCAGAAGTGTTATCAAGAATACATAACGGGGTAGTTCAGTGCTTTCTTTGTGTTCTGGTGGAAGAAGATGGAGAAGTAGTTTTCAGAGGTAATACTTTAGGATAGGTCAAGTCTGCTCCACCTGCTATAGTTGTACACATTCAGACACATTAAATGAAAGACTTTGCATTTGACAAGTAAATAGAAGTTCATGTGTCTGGGAGAAGGTAATACAAAGTATGCAGGTTAATCTATCTCCTGGCAGATGATCTTTCACTATAGAGCAGACGATTATATTGAAGGGCATTTTTGCACTGCAGACCGAGATGAAGAAATAATATTTCATACTTGAACGTAAAAAAAAAACTTTTTCCTTTTTTAAAGGCACACGAGTCAAAAGTGAAAATGAACAGTTTATCAAATAACCTTCACCTTCCTTACAAATATATACAGTATTTGAGAGTGAGTAGGATGCAAACAAATCATTTTTGCATGTATTGTAAGTTACATACAAGGTTTCAGTTATTCTGAATAAATTAACAAAAGTAAATTTTTATTGTAGTGGGTTGGGCATGCAGGGGATGAAGCATGTTACCGCCTGTTTACTGTAAGACAGTGATAACTGCAAATAAAACAGACTGTCACTTTAAAAATATGGAAGGCTGCTTACAGGTATTAAAATGAGAACTATGAGGTGAGTGAAAATCACTCAACCTCATAGTTCGAGCCGACGTGTGACAATGAAAGTGTCACACGTCGGCTCAATAGATCGGTAGGTGAGCGAACACATACCGTCACTCGCTAACTTCTCGATCATCTCCCTGCAGAGAGCCGTGACTGTCAGTCTGCAGGGATTCCCCCCTCCCCTCTGATTCTCCAGCGCTGACTGGAGGAACGAAAGGGGGAGGGAGCAGGTACAGCTGGCTCTGCCTCTAGATAAGCAGAGCCCGCTCTCACTCACGCAGCTGGGTGGATCTCGACAGTAATGTCGGGATCCGTCCCGGGTGCAGCGGTTTCAGTATACCACAAGCTGTATGTAACGGGAGGATGCTAGTATATGTCCTCCCGTGACCCTTAAGAGAACTATGGGGAAACACACTTACCCTTTTCTCTTTTAAAGTGCAACTGAAGCCAAACTTTTTTTTGTAGTTTTAGATAGATTGGAGAGGGATTAGAACACCAGTCAAGTTTTTATTGCTGTCTGTGTCTTCATAAAGCTGGCCACACACCTATAGGTTATCTGCAGATTTTCTATGGTCAGATGGAAAAAGTGCAACAGATTCCTCTATCTACGCTACACTGTGTGGATGGAGTAAATCTCCCGCTGGGCCAAGCTCCCTTAACAATCTGATTGGATGCAGGCATTGCTCAGGTGTTTTGAGAGCCAGCGGGGCTGACTTGCAAGACACTGAAGCTTGACTCACTGGGAGATTCCTCCATCCACACAGTTTAGCGTAGATGGAGGAATACATCTGAAGCTACAAAAATACAGGCTAGTGGGTCCCCTGGGTCTAAGCATTGCCCTTGGTAGCTTCTAGTATGGTAAGCTTCTAGTATTGGCCCCCTTGCACTGCTCCCTATGGAGCTTTAAAGCAAACTCCTACTTATATGAAACCACCACCATTAGTTTAATTAGTATTACCAAATAAACACATCTAATTATTGTCTAATTTTGGTTTTTTTTCCCCATATGCTCATAATTATTCCTCCTAATGCAAACTTGCACCACCATTTTAACAGATGACCACATTGGTGGCCGTTTTTTTTCTCTTTTGTTTGTGCCGGCCCACCGAGGACCTCATGGGACATGCCCTGTGTGAAATCTGGGGTGGTTTGTCATCGATTACACATTGCCATGGGTTTAGCAACATGAACGACCCGACATGGCAAAGTTTAAACAATAAATTCACATCACCACAGGAGTAGGCAACCTTGGCACTTCAGCTGTTGGAACTACAAGTCCCATGCGGTATTGTAAGACTCTGACAGCCACAGGCATGACTCCAAGAGGCCGCGACATGATGGGTTTGTAGTTTCACCACAGCCGGAGTGCCAAGGTTACCTACCCCTGTCTTAGGCACTGGTGATTTAGCTAAGTCACCAGGGACATCTTGGGTGTAAACTGCGAGATCTCGGGGAAAAGGCTTTTTTTTTAGCACAGTTTGTTATTGTTTATACTTTTCCATTTCCGGTTGTTCATGTTGCTAAACCCATGGCAATGTGTAATCACTTGCAAGTAAATTAAATAAAAGTTCACAAAGAAAACTTTAATGAACATATGCATGTAATGTGATCACAGATCTTCATGCACTTGTAGTTTTTAGTTTTGGGGTGAAAAGGTCTGGCTCAGTGATTGATGTGACTCCTTTCTTGGAGCTGCTCTTTAAGTAAATTTCCACTGTTAATGTAAATAATTGATGCAAAGCTGCTCATGTAATATTAATCCTAGCCTACCTTCTATATATGTTTAGTTTTATAATTTATATTGTTGCTGAATTCTGATGGGCAAGGTATTAGGGTGAAAGTAATGGTGAGCACCACTTAGGAGAGATGGAACATAAATAATGTGAGGTAATGAAATGCGTTCCTGCTATGTCAGAATATTACACTGGCTGGTGGTGCACTGTGCCCCACATCACAATCAATCAGCACTCCGCAGATCACTTCCTCTCAGAGATGAACTTTTCTGTGGCGCTGTAAATCATGGCTTTCCTCTCTTGCTGGATTCATCTGAACTATGTTGTCAAGTCTTGGAGAGCTCAGCCTTTAGCGGTGAGTGACACGAGGTGTTCTATTGCCAGACATGTCAAATGTATTAACATTCTGTATGCTCTTTTCAAATGAGACAAATGGAGAGCAGGCGCACCTCATCCAGGAGTCATAGCGGCCTAAAGTGGATGGAGACGTTTTTACTTTAGCATGTACTCAGTTTAACCCTTAAACTTATTAAGACTGGGGTTCTCTAATCTCTTTATTTTACTTTGACAGAATAGGGACATTATTGAGCGGCTGTCACATTAATAACCTTCACCATTTACTAAATATACTGTTGATTAAAAAAAAAATTTAAGTCAATATTGACAAGGATAGCCTTTTGTGGTACAAAACACATGCTGCAAATGCATGAGTGTGCATAAAAATGCACAAACCTAAAGCAACACTCCTAGCAAATCAAATGTTAACCCTTGTAGTGGGGCTACCTTCGCATTGCAAGGGTTAAGTGCTCATTTTGTCTGGGGAGCTAAAATAACAAAGTTATACTTACCTGAACCTCGATCCTAGGTGGTTCTTACACCGTTCCCTCCAGCCTTCCTCTTCCTCCACTCCAGCAATGGTATGTCTCTCTGTGTCCTCATGTTCTATACACTATATAGAACTTGATGACTCACATGACCTTTGGCCGCTGGAGTGGAGTGGCAACGAGGCTCAAGGGACCAGAGCAAGCCGGGATTGTGGCTTGGGTGAGTATAACTTTGTTATTTTAGCTCCCTAAAGAAAACGAACACCTAACCCTTGCAATGTAGGGGTAGCCCTGCTGCAAGGGTTAAGATTTGATTTGCCTGGAGTTCTGCTTTAAGCTACTTGGGGGAAAAAATATATACTCTAGGTATTAGTATATATTTTAATAAAACAGCACAAAAAGTAGACTAAGCCCAAAGTACAGTGCTTATAGTGACCAATTGGGATCCATGTTGTACAGGTCTATATTCACAACATGGAGTTCCCTCCACTGTATATTGAATGTATTTTGTTATTAAACGATACACACAGTTTTATAAACTGACCTCCCATATTTTCTTTTAATTTTCTCCTCTCCTTTAATTTTTCATAATCGATTAGTTGCCCGATTTATTTTTTCAACAAATCGATTGGTTGTATAAAAAAATTATCTCTCTCTCCCTCCCTCTACCCCTCCCTCTCTCTCTCTCTCTCTCTCTCTCTGTCTCCCGATCCTCGCAGCCAGACGGCTGACGGCAGTGCTCCCTCCAGCCTGTCTTCGCCTATGCTGCAGCGATGGCATGTGCCTTGGCGTCCTCACGTCCTATACAAAGTGTATCTTAGACTGCTGCAGCTGAGGGGAAATGAGGCTGGAAGGACCGGATCAACAGCAAGCTGGCTCAGAGGATCAGGTCAGTAGACCTATGCTATTTTCCTCCCTAGACCAAAATGAGCAGCTAACCCTTGCAGTGCGTGGGTAGCCCCTCTGCAAGGGTTAATAACATTTTAAAAGGAATACAGTTATGTGATACTGTTTGAACATATGAGGGTTGGTTTACTAATGAAAAATAGTCAATTTTGCGGAGGAATTTTCCCTTACTTTGGTGAATGAGGTAAAAAAAATCACTTTGCGAAGAATGTCCAATTACGTGCAAAGGAAATCTAAAAAAAACTGTATTTTTACTGGCACATGATTGGATGAGGAAAGTCAGCAGAGCTTCACCTCATTCACTAAGCTAAGGGGAATTTCCCTTGCAAGGTAAACGGCCTATTTGCCTTTAGTAAATCAACCTCATGGATACTTTGCTAAATTATTTTATCAACGAATGCAAGGTGTTCTCTGATTAGATGAGGGGCGGTGACAGTATGATCCATCCAGAGAACCAGAGAATGCCTTTTATTTATTGATAAGAAATACAAGGCTCTGAATGGCTCCTGTGCCATATTTTAGACTTAGTTCTATTTGAATTACATAATACAGGCCTATATATCTTTCCCAGTGAGGCATTGAACAAAGGGGCAGATTTATAAATCTTCCACCCAACATATAGCTGGGCGAATGCCGTTCACATGGCATACCGCCACTAGATGGAGCCGAGGAGCATAAGAAAATCCTTCACAAATTCCTAGGCATTTTTTTTTTACATTTTGTAAATTTTCTTAATTTAACTCTTGCAAATACTAAACTCCTTTTAGCATTTGTTAAAATGCACAGTTTTGTGTGTGTGTGTGTGTGTGTGGGGCGGGGGGAATTTTTTTTTTTGCTACAGCTCTTTAGAAAAGAGCTCATTTTTATTTCTGGTAACCACACCAATAAAAAGGGATTTGCCTGGAGTTGGGCTTTAAGTCAAACAACCTTATTCTGGTTGCATCAACGTCAGAAAATATGTTACTGTAAATTTTTCCTGCTTTCAGCTCTAGTGCTGAACTAGTTAATGGAGACTGGCATCCGAGCCTTGGCTTAGACTGCCAGCTGCTCTACATCCTCCCAAGGATTTGGCATGAGAATCCACCAAACACCTGGCCGAGTTATGCGTTTCTTCCAGTCTCCCAGCAGATGAAGATGTATAAATGCTCACAGTTTTCCTTTAAGTTGCTTCCCAAATGAGCTCACTGGACGACTTTGTGTGATCTCCCCCAGAATCCTGTTAATGATTTCAGACTCTCGCATTCTCATTATTTATTTGCTAAATATTGAAAGCCTTAAAGCGCCCTTTTATGACGACTCCAAAACTAAAAAGGGCCATTCTCTGGGATGTCAATCCTTTGGTCCTCGGTATAGGGGTGAAAAAACTTTGATGCTTTGTGTATTCAGCTGAAGGAAAAGTAGCTATTAAATTGAGAACGAAATAAAAAAAAATGATGTGACTGTACTGTGAATAGGAGATGCTTATTCGGTACTGTTGATCATTTTTATGTACTTTGTAACTTCAAAGGCTTTACATTTGCTGATCTATACTGTATTTGTGGACGGGGGACATTTCACGTTTATGGTATGAACTCTGTAAGCCATTAAAAATAAAAAGACGTATTAAGGGAGTAAAATATTCAAATGTAAGGGCCTGGTAGAGAATGAGTACCTTGTTCATATTGCAATTTAAAGCATGCCCAGCTCACCCCTGCGGCCCTATTTCTAATTAAGCTATCCTCCAGTATGGAGTACTTACCTTACCTTGGGCCTCTGGGCTGTTGCCACTCACCAGAACATGAGTACAACTGTGAATGTTACAAGTGACTATAAAGACAATGACTGGTATCACTTTTTCACATTACCATTGTTCCCCCAACTTCATTCCACAGATGTGGCTGTGTTCTGCTGACAATGGACTAAGGGGATCCTTTTTCTGCAACTTGTAGTTTGGTTCTGTGAATCTCATGGATATGAATATAGTCAGGGGTGTCCCTACACGCCTGAGGCTGGGGGTGTACTGGCAACACACTTTATGGGGGTAGGGTGGGAGGGCAGCAGTGGGTGCTGGTGGTGCATAGTGCTCCAGCTCTGTCTAGCTTCCCAGCCAGCTCATTGATGTCACTGGCTGCCGGGAGCTGGGTGAGAAGCCAACCAGAGCACCATGCTCAGCTTCTAGCAACCAATGACATGATTGAGCTGGGCCGTATGGCAGACAGAGCGTTAAAGGTTGCTAGGAGGTCTTAGAAACCCGAGACGCTCTGGCCGCAAACGTCACCCAATGAAATGCCGCCTAAATTCCCATTCACACAACATACCTAAAGAAAATCTTTCCTTTTAGATATGTCTATTGAGCAGACGTTTGTACAGACTGCATGATTCTCAGGAAACTCTGACTGCCCCTATGGAGAGACCAGGGACAATGTGACTGTATCCGGAATCACTGTTCTAGCCTTGAAGAAGCGGGAGTCCTTATCCCCCGAAATGCGTTGGCTACATCTGGTGCTGTAAGCAAATAAATGTTTAAATGGATTTCAAGCAAGATAGAAGTTTGTGCTAGGCCCTCTGACCCACTTACCCATAAGTTAAAATTAACCAGGCAGCTATTTTAAACGTATAAAACGCATGTCTAGGTGAAGATACCAAAAAGAACCTAACATTACTTTTATTACCCAGAAAACCTGAATAAATGTACCTGAAATAGTTTTAGTTTGCTGCTAAGGCCTCCACTTTAGGACTAAGTCCATCCAACTTCCTTGCCCCTGGCCAGTGAGAGGGCCTCAGTGGCTGATAAGTAAAAAAGCAGTTGACTTAGTTCTGAATTCAGGGAAACTGAGGCCCTTAGTAGAATATGTAAACAGTTTCAGAGAGGCACACAGAGGGTTTTTTTTTTTCCTGTCTCATAAAGGTAATAGCAGGCACCTTGTAGATTATGTTCTTATGTAGGATTTTTACAGATTGGCTTTAAGGAAGAGGATTAGCTGTGGTATTCAACTAATAGAGGCATTTAGTGTGAGAAGGAAGATCATCCGATGCTTAGCGTAATCTATTTACAGCCGAGGCAGCCTGAACAGTTTATGGTAGGCTAAGTAACACAACGTTTGCGTAATTACAGATAAAGAAGAAACAACATGGGGAGTGTATTTACAATGTGTGAGCCATGTGAGTTATAATCCTGTTAGGTATTCCGAAATGACAGAAAGCAGAAACATTGCAGCAAATGAAACATTTGAACTCTCCATTATAGGATAGGGTATACGGAGGGCGTGCAGGAGGTTAATACTCCTTTCTCCTTGTCACTTTCAACATCAAAAGCTGCATGCACTCTAAGCGAGCTAGCAGTGTCTTGAGTAACTCAGACAGCAGAAAATAACAATATTTTTTCTTTACAGCTAGCCCACACCAGAGGGCTCAGCCTCTCATAATAAATCATTGCGGCCTGCTCTTTCCAATTTTAAACACTAGGTGGCAGAGTGGTTCTTTCTTCTCTACCAAAAAAATCTCTTCTCTACTTTAAAAATCCTTTTTTCTTCTCTTCCCGTCCATGGTATGTTTAAATGTGTTCCTTATGGGTGTAGATGGTCATAAAAATGATCATTTCAATCTGGCCCTCGTGGAATTGAACTTGACCTTTTGCTAGGGTCTGGAATTCCAGCACACACGCACACACACACACACACTCGCACGACAATCCCTATGAATCCTGGTACTAAGTGGTTTGTCTCTTAACTAGAGTGAGTCAGAAGAAAAGCAGTGGGACCCGGACCTGATAAACTTGGATCGCCATTGAAACGGGCAGCGTACTGATGCGGCGTTCATAAAATAAAGCCTTACTGTAACTAGTAGATAAAAGACTGCACTGAAACACAATGAATTTAGACTGTACCACATGTTCATCGTTATCAGCTGCCCACAACTTCCAGAGACGGCATGTATTTAAAACAAAACATACATCTGCATTAAAGCTCAACTCTAGCCTGATCTTCAGTCTTGTACATTTGCACCGGCTGCTCTCCTGAACTGACATTGCTCACTCTGATTTCACTGTACACTGTGAGATTCTCATGGTGTGCTTTAGAAGTTGCAGCAATTCAGACAGAGCAAGCCTCAATCCTTGCCTCTAGGACATCCAGCATCATCTAGACCAGGGGCAAGGTCGGATTTACCATTAGGCAGAATAGGCATGTGCCCACAGGCGCCCTCCATAGTACCATGCAGGTACCTACTCTGCCTAATTGCCAGTGTTGTGTCAAGATACAACACCGACAATAGCAAGGAAGGTGCGTTATGCACAAAATGCACACTCCTGCTCCAAGATGAGTGGCGCTCACAGGAACCACCAGCTTCTGCAAACACAGGGGAAGGACCCTAGTGCTGCATAAGGCTGCCCCGTGAGATGTCTGTCTTATGCGGACGCCAGGGTCCTTCTCTGCACATGTGGCCCGCAGCAGGTAAGGGCAGCTCAGGCTAAACAGATTTCCATTTGTGCTTCCAGGCGCCCAAAATGGAAGTCCGGCCCTGACCAGGGACCAGCTGTGCCATAACTACAAATCCCAACATGCCTTTGCCTCTGGGAGTCATGCCTGTAACTGTCAGACTTGGCAATGCCTTCTGGGACTTGTAGTTTCACAACAGCTGGAGGGCCAGAGTTGCTCACCCCTGATCTAGACTTTTCCTGCCCAGCCTAAGCCTGGCCATACACCTATCAATTTTTTTTGTTCAACCCGCATACACCTGAACGAAGATAATTGACCCGATTCCTCCATCAACACAGTGTGTGGACTGAGGAATCCTGCTGTTTACGTTGTATCCTGCCAGGTGCCGCCGCCACCTGTCAGAATACCTGATCAGAGCGGGCAGTTCATTGGCTGCCGGCTCTAATTGATTGAAAATTTTCCAGCTGGCTCCTTCGATCATCTGACTGAGGACTGCCGGCTGAAAGAGAGCCGACAGCCCGACACACTGGGGTCTATTCACTAAAGGGTGAAGAGTTTGGAGACGGCAGGAGAAGTGAACAATCTACTGTAGACCAAAATAGCTGATTTGGAAAAATTCTCCAATTCAGCTCACTATCCACTTCAGCTATGTTGTCCTAGATTGTTCACTTCTCCTGCCTTCTCCAAACTCTTCACCCTTTTGTGAATAGACCCCACTGTGTATGGGCACCTATACAGTTTTTTTATTAATTGGATCTCAATCATGGAGCCTCAGCATCACATGTGGGTGTTAGCAAGTGCAGTCTGCATTCAAATACAGCCTGCTTAGGAAGGCCCACTTCTCTAGACTGACATCCAGTCCACCCTTCAAGGCATTCTATGCATAACTCCTCCCAGGAATCAGCCCACTGTTTGTATCAGGGCTGAAGACTGTTTAAATAAGTACTGGGGCAGGGTGCTCTGTTGCTGCCAACGTCTAGAATTGAGAGGAAATCATATCTTTGACATCTGCTACTGGGACAGGTGACCCCACTGGGGAATTTCACATCACCTCTTGTTCTATTGACAGCTGTCAACAGTGGTACAAGTGTGAATGAGCAACTGTCATCAGCCTGGAAGTAATGGTATCCAAAAGCAAACATTTTTTTTTGAATGGCACTTCACTGCACCTCAACATTGTACCACCATGCATCACAGTCATTGGAATTAATAAAAGAGACGCAGACCATACAATGAATGTCGGTAAATGCAATAAATTCATGTACATGCCAGAAACATGTACATGACTTTCTTCCAAAGCCTGCCTTGTGCACAGGTCTCAAGGACACTGTGCAGCCGAGCTTCATTAGTTGCTAGGACACCAATGGTCTCTGGGCCGCCGGCCTCCTAGCAACCATTGATGTTATGTGCCCGAGCTTCATTAGCTCCTAGAACATTAATGGCCTCTGGGCCGCCGGCCTCCTAGCAACCAATGATGTTGTGTGGCCGAGCTTCATTAGTTCCTGGACTCCAATGGCCTCTGGGCCACTGGCCTTCTGGCAATCAATAACATTGTGTGGCTGAGAGTCATTGGTTGCTAGGATGCTGATGGCCTCGAGGGCCGCCAGCGTCCTGGCAACCAACAACAATGGGGGGGGGGGGGCACACAGGGGGGGGGGGGCAAACTCCCCACACAAATTACTACAAAATGATATTGGTCCTATTTTACCGACAGTTACCTTAACTCCAAAATAGTGGTTTTCCTTTATGAATTTGTCACAGTCATTGCGACATAATGTAAAAGGCTCACTGTTAAGAACTACCTGAATTTGTTGCACATGTTGATAATAGAATTACTAGTGTCGTTCTGCTTTCCTGAATTTGGAGAAGGAGATTCCTAAACAGCATTAACGCCAGAAAATTGCTGCAAATGCTATATTGGAACGCCCCCAGTTTGCGGTGCGCTGTGAAAAAGTGCAATCTTCACTGTTTGTTTGTGCGTTGCAGCCCCTTCATTTTGAATGGGCTGCCTTATGGAACACACCTCAAAGCACAGAAACACAAACTGAAGTGCAGAGTGGTATGAATGGGCCCTTTTTTCTTAAATTTTCCCCTCCATATTTCTGGATATCAGTATTCCCCAGTTTAATATGGTTTTGAAGTCTATTTTATTACCAGGGGAAAATGTTTTTGTCTTTAAACAAGTTGTACTATGAAATGTTTAAATAATGTATTTAAATTACATCTTGTGAACTTAATACAACACAAATGTTAACACAAGAGCATATGATGAACCCGTCCCTTAAGTATTTCATAAATGAATTAGCTTTGCGGCAGGTCTTCTTACAGTGGCTGTCAAACCTTTAGCCCCGGGCTTCCTGGCTTCATCAGTTATGAAGGATAAATATGGTTTTTGTTTAGCAGAATCATTTGTCAATAGCAGGATAAAATGTTGTAATTGCTGTCAATTGATTGTCATCTGTGTGATGTTATCATAATGAACTACAATTTTTCACCCAACCTTTGGCTGCTAAGTACAAGAAATACTGTCAGAGAGTTTTAGACGGCGTTGTCTGCACCTAATATTTAATAAGTTTTGCCGGCTGAGCCTGGAGCTGTCTTCACACAACTGTTTGGTAACATGTTTCATACAATTTATGTCTTCCAATTTCCGTCAGTGATTAAATGGGATCGGTATTTTCCAGTCCCCTGAAAGACTTGGGTATCATTTATCAAAAGTTTACACCTATGTGCTACCCTGATTTGGGAATTATTTCAACATTAACTAGCCATCGGTAAAATAGGATCAGCCATCGGTCCTTTTAGCTG
>NW_017306272.1:3816102-3829712 GCF_000935625.1 Nanorana parkeri
ATAGCAATAGCACAAAATAAAACTGCAGCCCAGTCAATTTAATAGCGACTTTTTACAATGCTCATAAAATTGTTTAAGTATGGTGTGATCTCTGAGACTGATTTACTAAATGAGAATGTTCACTCATAAAACAGAATGAAGCATCACTTCAATTATCCAATCATGCGGAAAGCAAATGCCTGTTTATTTATTTCATCTGCATAGGACTGGATAATTCAAGCAAATGTTTTACTTTTTTTAGTAAATTCTTTAGTAAAGAATTCATTATTCATGTCCTGAATGATCCATTTATCCTTTTACCTAGTTATTTACATAAGTTTGTTTTGGACTGAACTTTATATGCTGAGATAAGTAGCTTCTTTTTAAATATGAACTGAAAATTGTGACTGATAGTCCAGCCAAAACCTTTTTTTAATTAAGTTTTGGATAGAGTGGGAACCCTCTTTCAGATATTACTGCTATCCAGAGATCTAATAGAGAGATTTTGGGGATGATTTACTATAGGATTGGAGAATATTCACACAACAGCAGCTGCTGCTGCGTTATGTTGGGCACACACCTTACAACCATCGCAAGACTTTTGTCTTGCGATGGTTGTAAGGTAATTAAAAAAACGTACGATCTGCCTATCTTGGACAGGCAGATCGTACTTGCGATGATCGCAAGCCGCGCCATGCTGAGGGGTGGGCATCCGATGACCGCAATGCTTGCGCACACCGGCCCGTCCGGCTTTTATCTTACGAACATGCTACACACTCGCCAAACACCGTATGATGCTCGGCGGGTTTTCAAACATATTCGTAAGTTTAAAGTCGTGCGACCTTACAGTAGTAGAGGTCGCACGGCTTCCACACACCTTACGATAATCGTATGATCGCGGGATTTCCCGTGATTATCGTACGATTATAGTAAGGTGTGTGGGCACTCTTAGAGTGCAAGTTCCGGCTGTTTTTTTGACAGCCAGGATTTGCTAGAAAAAGCAGGGAGGGAGGAAGCAAGCAGCAGGGGATAGGGACAGGGTATGGTATGCAAGTCTCGTATATTTTCATTTTTTGGGGATACGTACCATGTCATTTTCCTCAGCCCCTTAATCAATGTTGAAGTTAATTGACCTTTCCTGGCATTTAAAGTCAAATTTCTGGCATTCTGGCATTTAAAGTCAAATTTTCTGCTATGTTAATATCACAAAATGCATATTGCTTAGCTGTAAGTGGTCATCAGTTGGAACATATACATGTAAGTGGTCTCATATACTCACTGACAAGCTCTGTAGTGCATTCCCAGTAGTCTAGTTTGCATCCATATTGTTTGGGGGACAACAGATAAAAATCATACACTAAATAAACCAACTGCGGCCCTTGAAATGTTGTATTAGTGCTGGATGTTAGATAGTAATACAAGAGGAGGTTGTACTCTAGTCAGTATGATATACTTACATTTATTGCACACAGTTATGAGACATTAATACGTGATGGGACTTGTAGTTCTTCTTTCTCATACTGAACCTCTGGATGACAACATGGACCCTGTTGAACTTGCCTTGTTGCTTATTGTTTTGCTTTGAATCTGGAAACCAGCTAAAAGGTTAGGAGCCAGTTTTTTTTTTTTTAAACTAAAAGTTTAAAAGCTTTTAATCACAGTTTAAATTTGCGCACGTGGCGATACCTGGCATGCTTTAATACGTAGGTGTTTCCGTTAATATGCACGTGATGGCGGGGGACTTTCAATTTTATGTTTGGTATTTTTAATTTAATTTTATTTCACTTTATTTTTTATAAAAGTTTTTCTTACTTAACTTAATTGCTACCACATGGGGGGGGCTTCCCTATGGGATAGCTCACTGGGGATGACAGGTTCTCTATTAGACCCCCTAGTGTCACCTTTCCACTTCAATAGTTTTAGCTGGGGGGAATGATACCTGCTTGCTTGGGCAGCCGAATGTAAACACAGCAGGCAGTGGCTGGGAGCAATAACCAGCCTGATATTGGCTATTTCAAATTGCAGTAGCCAATAGCAGGCTGGCTATTGTACCCGCCCACTGCCTACTGTCAATCAGGAGGGAGGAAACTGATGGAGAAAGTTCTCCTTCTGGTCCTCCTCTGCTGATTGACAGCAGGCAGTGGGCAGATGCAATAGCCAGCCTCATTCCCGAGCTTTATTAGCTTTAGCCCTCGTTCACACCTGAACGTTTTGTAGCGCGTTCTACGCTCGACGAACGCTCTACAGAACGCTCAAAAATATAAATCCCATTGTATTCAATGGTCTCGTTCCCACCTTGGCGTATTTCCGCCCGTCCCTAACGCGCTACAAAACGGCCCACGCCTGAAAAGGTACATGTACTACTTTGGGCCGTTTTGTTGCGCGTTTCCATTGGGATACAGCCAAGTAGCCTTCGGAAACGTGCGTTTGTCGCGCAACTTTTTTACCGCGAATCGCCAGACGCGCATATGCAATACGCCTTGGTGTGAACGAGACCTTATTGGGCTGCAAAGGTGATATTGGACGTCTATTAGAGAACTTCTAATGTGCTATCACATAGCGTGCTTGTTAGTCCCTTTATGATAAGAAAATAAGTGCATGTGGTACATCTTCAAATGAAAAAGAAGTTTGACCATGTTGGGTATTTCTGCGCATGCTGGTGTAAGAGCCATAATTCTACAGCCATTATTTACAGTTAACTCTGAATAAAGACCTTTAGAGGATTATAAAGCTTTGCCAATGGAAAATGTTGGGTACCACAGTTTTTTGCTGTTTTTAGGGCCGTCTTTACCGCACGGCAAAAGGGGCAGAGCCCCAGGCCTGGTCATTGTGGGGCCCAAATCAGCAGTCCCTTGAGCTTGCAAAGAGAGGAAGGGACTCCGGTGGGAGCTCGACTTGTGGCAGTACCGGCTCATCTAGTGTAGGTGAAGGGTCTGTCTATGTGCAGTGCAAGATGTCAGATGAAGGGCGCCTGGCAGCAATAACAGGGTATCAAAACAAACAGCAGAGCCCTCTCCATCTGGGATGTGTCACTGGTCCGGACTATCTCTGTCACTGCAGAGCCTCTTTGTTTCTGTTATTTCACCTGCTGGCAGCACATTATCCCCTGTCCTCTCCAGGTTGTTCAGCACCTCCCGGGGAGCCCTTCTGCTGTCACTCTGCTACTGCATGAGCTCCTCGTGCTGATCACGGCTGTGGCACCTTCTCTCTGCAAGTTCTGTTACACCAGCTCCTACCTGATCCCTTCCCCTGTATATGATCCCTTCTCCCTTGGTACCTGATCCCTTACCCTGTACATTCATTCTTACCCCTGTTGTACCTGATCACTTCCCCTGTGCATGATCCCTTCCCCCTCTGTACCTGATCACTTCCACTTTTGTACCTGATTACTTCCCCTGTACAGGATCTATTGCACCTATGTATCTGATCACTTCCCCTGTACATGGGCCCTCCCCCATATGTACCTGATCACATCCCCTGTACATGAGCACTTCCCTCTATGTACCTGATCACTTCCCCTGTACATGAGCCCTTCCTTCTATGTACCTGATCACTTCCCCTGTACATGAGCCCTTCCTTCTATGTACCTGATCACTTCCTCTGTACATGAGCCCTTTCCTCTCAGTACCTAATCACTTCCCCTGTACATGAACCCTTTCCCCTCTGTACCTGTTCACTTCTCCTGTATGTGATCCCTTCCCCTGTACATGATCCCTTCATCTGGTATCTGATCGCTTCCTTTCCCTGTACCTGATCCCTTGCTCTGGTACCTGATCCCTTCCTTTCCCTGTACCTGATCCCTTCCTCTAGTACCTGATCCCTTCTTTTCGCTGTGCCTAATCCCTTTATTTTTCCCATACCTGATCGCTTCCTTTCCCTGTACCTGATCCCTTGCTCTGGTACCTGATCCTTCCCTTCCCCCGTACCTGATCCCTTCCCAATGTAACTAATCCCTTCTTTTCCCTGTACCTTATCCCTTCCCTGTACCTGATCCCTTCCTTTGGTAACTGATCCCTTCCTTTCCCTGTACCTGATCCCTTCCTCTAGTACCTGATCCCTTCCTTTCACTGTACCTTATCCCTTTCTTTCCCTATACCTGATCCTTTTCCCTTGTACCTGATCCCTTCCCCCATGTACCTGATCCCTTCCCCCTGTACCTCATCTCTTCCTTTCCATGTACCTGATCCCTTCCTTTTCCTGTAACTGATCTCTTCCCCCAGTACCTGCAGAAAAATACACCTTGACCTGTGTAAGCAAAAATCCCTGCACCGGCCCTGCGGTTCTGTTTACAGGGCAATCGGCATTGCATAGTGTTGCTCCGCCCCTGCCGTACGTCGTGTATCGTGACCGCGTAGCATGTCACCCAGGGTCACGTCTCACGTGGGGTAGGGGGTGGGGTGTGGCATGCAGGGGGGCCCAAGAAAATGTTTTCCCAGGGTCCAATCAATATTAAAGCCGGCCCTGGCTGTTTTATGGGTGCATACAATTTTAAGCCTTGACATATTTGCTATCTATTTACTCAACACAACCTCATCTTTCATATTTTACCAAAAAAATAGTACAGTAGTGTATTTCTGTGCACTAAGATTCATTTGAATGCATTTTTCACTTAAAATTTGGGTTTCATAAACTGTTGCACTAATATCGTGTGGCATAAAACTTTTCAATTTCCACCACTTTTCTAGGGTCTTCACTTTTAGAAAATAAATACTTTTGGCGGTTTTAAGTCATTTTCAGGCCTAAAATGGGCATTTTATCACGTGTGCAAATATGGCAAAAACTGCTTTTTTTTTTTATTTTTTATAATTTGTATTGTTGTATCTGCCTAGAGTTCAGTAAAAAAAAAAGGAAATAAACTAACTTGAATGTCTGTAGATACTTTTAAAGTCTGTTTAAACCTAATGTACATTTAATAAAAGAAGTAAAGAAGTTTAGTAACTATTATTATTGGGCTTTATCTATAAAGTGCCAAAATACTATGAAGTGATGTACATGAAATAGTAAAAGGATGCATAGGACAAATTCTGGACAAAACAAGTGTAAAAGCATGGTACAAGAGAGGAAGAGGCCCTGCCTATGTATCAGATACAGCTTTTGCTGCTTTTATACTGTGCAATAAATAATTTGTTCGTCACCAGCAGATGTACCCTGAAGAGTTGAGTCACGGCTCCAGTTTTAAGCGCTGTCCTCATGTTTTCCTGTGTTAGCATACAGGCACTGGCTGGGTGTAGTACTGAAGGAAGTGAGCATTTAATTCTCAGGCAGATTATGTACTTCACTGCTTCTGCTCACCCAGCAGGAGGTGTTCTGGCTTCCACAAGTTGTGTGTGGTGTATTATAAAAAAAATCTTTGGAAATCAGATCACTTGTAAAAGAACTTGCCAAAAGTGCTGTATATTTTCTCATTGAGACTTACAGTATGCACGTATCATTGTAGCCATGCTTAGAGTTCTTATAATAGCTATTTATTTATAAAGTGCCGTTCCCATTGGAGGCAAACTCGCAATTCCTTTTTCCTTCTCCAGTTACTCATTTTATATCTTTATTGTATATACAATTTTTTAAGACTAAGACTCTTAGGTCATAACTTATGAAATAAAACTCCATTTATTGGACAATACCATTATCACTTTAATTCCTTACATGACCCTAGATCAAAGGTAGGCAGACTCTGGCCCTTCAGCTATGGTGAAACTACAAATCCCATAATGCATCTGTCTCTGGGAGTGGAGTCATGCCTGTGGTTGTCAAGAGTCTTGAAATACCTAATATGGTATTTGTATTTGCATAAAATTTTCGCCACCTGAAGCCATGGGGGTTTGGGCTGGGGGTGCTGGTGATGCACGTCACTGGTGGGGAGGTGTTGGCAGAGCACGTTATGGGAAGTGGGGGGTGTTGGCGGGACACGTTGCCAAGGGGTGCATGGCACCTCTGTCTGGCATCCACTCAGCTCACTGACATCACTGGTATGGGTATGCCAGTGGCCATTGTGTTTTCTACCCATAAGCCTAGGGCTACACTGGTGCTGAGAGATTTAACTGTTTGTTGACAGGATCATGTCACATGGAAGAATTTGCCGGCAATAGGAAATGCAGGGTGGACACATACCTACTTTGTATGTGTCAATCCCTCACCAGCTTCGGCAGTGAGGCTTTAGTCATTCGCTGCAAAACATTGGCAAGAGAGCAACTGCTTGCTTCTCCAGCTGTCAGTGGAGGGACACATGCAAGCAGGTGAGTGGTTTCACTCCCTGGGGGGTCCTCCAAAGTGATCCTGCTGCTCCTGAGTTCTCAGCATCCACAAGATTGCCATTATGACATAGCGCTTGTGTCATCAGCATCACATGGATTTCAATGTACTGCCAACAGGCAGTAGCAAAGGGAATGAACTGTCCATGTAGCCCAAGACTAAGGGCTTTACAATTGCAGATTACCTGTGCCAACCTGAAAAACATAGGTAGTAGCAGATTAAAGCAGCTGGAGTTATATGCTAAGGTGAGCTTGATCCTGAATTTCCCACCTCTTAAGCTTCTCTTTGGTTAGTAGGGCTGTTCATCGTCAGTAAGGCTGCTCATCACTGAAGTGGCCAATAAAGAGGCAGGAGGGCCGAAGCCGACGTTTATTATCTGCTTTCACTGAAGGTAACCTCTGGCTATACATTTTGTGTAGGGATGCACTGAAATTTTCTCCAAAAATGGTACTTTGGGCAAAATGCCAAAAATAGCATAACGTCCGAAAATGCAGCAGAAAATTCAGTGCATCCCTAACTTCTCTCCTCCATGCTGGGTACCGTGTCCCGTCCGATCTCCGCTGCTCTCTCCGTGTGGGCAGAGGTAGAGGGGATCCAAGGGGATAGAGACCGGCATCCAACGGGGAGAAAAGAACAGCTTTCAGAATGCCAAGCAGGGTGGTGCGGGGCGGGGACACGAGTCACAGAAGCTGAGCTCTCCTCCTGCACTGCCCCGCTTGGCTCCTGTGACAGGCCGAGAGTCAGGATGCCGAGCAGTTTGGTGAGGAGTCAGCTGTCAGGAGGCTGAGCTCTCCTCCCACCCCGCTCAGACTCCCGTGATAGCGAGTTAGGATGGAGATCGGAGTACAAACACTCAGCAATCAGCTGAACGCAGAGTGTTTGTAAATATCTGTGAGCATAGTCTGCTTACTGTGTCCCCAGCATTTTGAACATTTGTAAGCAAGAAAATTACATAGGTGGACGTTCAAAGGCTACTGTAGAAACTGTTTTATCAGCCATTAAAAATATTGTAAAACTCCTTGTGCATGGCATTCAAAATTAAAGGCGTATTTCACTTTTTGCAAAAAAAAGAATTGCAACGAAAAAATGTGCATTTTTAATTTATTGCATTGGAGCCTGCAAGCATTGCAACCGTGATCAGTGGATCATAGGTGCAGACTTGTGTAGTATGTTACCCCAGCCTTCAGTTATAAAACTGGAGGAAATTATCAGTAGACTACAAGTGGGGTAACATCTTTACACTTGGACTCCATTGAGGTCTGTGGTGGCAGATATGATTTTCATTCGCAGATCCTGTAAATGGATCTGTGAATGATTGATGAGGCTGTGTGGGCGGAGCCATGCACAGCAGCAGCAAATTCAAAAAGACACCGAAGCCTGCGAGGAGAAGCCCCCAATGGATTAGGTAAGTGGGGAAGTGGCTGGGGAATGGCACCATGTTACATATTACACCATATGAGCGCCATATTAAACATAGTATTAAAGGTGGAATTAGCCTTTAAATATGAAATGCCAGTTTGTTGGTCCAAATATTAGCTTAAAAAAAGTCCAATAATTATCTTTAAAAATTTGCAGCAAAAATTGTGTTTACAAATATTATTACATTAAAAAAAATTGAAAACCACCTGGAATGGAGAACATCTGTCCATGGCAATAGGTGCCAGACGGTCTTTAGTATGCACATGTACATCGCAGAGCCTTTGCATACAGGCACACACACAGTCACATTGCAAGGGTTTCTTTGGACTTTCAGATAAGATCATTTTTGCCATGTTGCCAGGAAATGACAACTCATCAAGCAAACATTTAGGTTTATACTTTAGCTTTAAAATGTTTCTTTACATTAGAAGGGAAAGGATGTGCAAGGTTTTTTTTTATTATTAAGTTCCAAAGACCCCCCCCCCCCTCCCCCATTCTGCAGTGAGTAAAGTTTCACTGTTCCCTCTGATCTTGGGTGGAATTAGTCAAAAGACTTTACTAAGGCTTTCCCTTAGTGATATATATATCCAGCAGTGCTACTGATGACCCTATTCATTATTTCCTGCCAGTCACAACAGACTACAACAGGAAACAGTAATCAAACAGGATGCTAGATAGACCCTTCCAGCATAGGGATACAATGACATTTACTTAGTTTAGGGCCAGAGTGCATGACTACTTCAAACAAGTGTCAGATACTTATCATTCATGGCTCGGGGACAACAGACACAGTGTACTGCTCAGGCTTGTAGCTGCAATGTTCTCTAGCGTGAAGTCTAATAGGTTTATGCGCATTATGAAAATAGTTACTGTAATTTCTTAAAGTACAGAAACATAACAGCCAACTTTTTAAAATAAGTTTCAATGAGATCTTGATGCTGAGCCAGCATGCCTTAGCTGCTCACAAGTGGTGCTCTCTTAGAGGAATGAGGGTCACAGTGTAGTTATAGAAAGCTGTCATGACTGGCCTTTCCTTGCTAGTTGCCTGGCTGACATGCTGATCCAGCAGCTTTAAAGTGAGATTAAAGTTAAAAGGTTTTTAATCCGTTTCAAATGCCGCCTAAATAACTTGCAGTGGATGCTGCTCCTTGAAACTTTACAAGTTTTAGTTTCCTGATGGATCACCTGGTCCCCTGGGCACTGGCTCTCATATCCTGTTTTAGGGTGTCTCTTTTTCTTTACAGGGTCCTATGGAGCCACCTTTGTGTGTGCTATTAAGCTGTGTGTGTCTCCACAAACACACAGCACAGCAAGGCAAGATACTCCTCTCCTCCTTTCTCTTCCCTTCTCCACGCTAGTAGATGGACAGCTGCTGGAAACTGCTCTGTCCCTTGTGATCTTATATTCAACAGAAAGTTCAGGGAAGCCGAGTGGAGAAAGTTGGAGTTGTTTGGAAACATGATGACTGTAAGTGCTTGGGCAAAAATTTAAATAAATACTTTGCTGGGTAATTTATATTTGTTTGATCTGGAGTCATTATTGACAACATGTTTGAGCATTTAATACTACTTTATTGCTTTATGACTTACTGCAGATTTTAAGGAGAACTATGGGGTTAGGGCTTTTCCCCATAGTTCTCCTAAGGGTAACAGGAGGACACAAACTAGCGTCCTCCCGTCACCCTAAGCTCAGTATACCACGAGCCACAGCTCGCGGTATACTATGACGCCGCAGCTGAAACGGATCCCGACAATTATGTCTGGATCCACCCAGCTGCGTGAGTGACAGCTGGCTCTGCCTATCAGGGGGCAGAGCCAGCTGTACCGGCCCCTTCCCCAGTCCGTTCAGACAGTCAGCACTGGAGGATCGGACAGGGGTGGGGGGGAATCCAGTCCCTCCCCTGCCACGGCTCTCTGCAGGGACAGGATCGAGAAGTGAGCGAGCGCCGGTATGTGTTCGCTCACTTCCCGATCTACTGAGCCGACCTGTGACAGTCTCATTGTCACAGGTCGGCTAGAACTATGAGGATGAGGGAAAATCACTCACCTCATAGTTCTCCTTTAAGCTCTGCCTTCATTCTGACTTGACTTGCAGCACTCCTGTTCCTGCTTGCTGTCTTCTAGATAGTGCTGAAGCCAAACACAGTCAGAAGGAGGTAAGCAATGGCCGCCAAATATGTTTGAAAAGTGGAACTTGATGTGAGACATGGAAGATTGCAAACAGGCAGTTTTTTTTTTTTTTATTGTTGAAGAGGCAAGCCTTAAAATATTCTCACCTGCCTGTTCAATGAGCTACACACAAGCAGTTCAGTGAATGATTTAGGCATCTGGTGGGATTTTATGTATTTTACAACAGTCCCTGCACTCAAGGAGCTTACAATCTAAGTTCTCTGTCTCATATGCATACATACAGGGCCAATTTAGATTGGAGCCAATTAACCTTCCAGTATGTCTTTGGAGTGTGGGTGGAAACCCACACAAGTGCAGGGAGAACATGCAAACTCCTTGGAGAACATGACTTGGCTGGGATTCAAAGCAGGGACACCTTAGTGATATACAGCAGAAGCAGTAACCACTACACCACAGGGCTGTCCATGAGTGATCTCCTGTGCATGTGTCAGTATATTTCTGCTTTGATGATAAATGGTATATACACAAAACACTGGCTACAAAATGAGGGACCTGTGGACCAGCTCAAAATTGCACTACAGAGGTATAGGGGGAAAAAGGGGCAATCTCGACAGTACACAAACACAATAAACCTATTTTTTTCATCAATATTCTTTAAAAAAAAAAATCTAATTTTTTTTAAATCAAATTGTAAATATATTTCAGGTTTCACTTAAAACATTGTTGAAGTACGTTGTAGAACTGAAGCCAAAACATTTTAGTTTTGGATAGAGCAAGGGAGGGTTCAGCTTTTTTTTGTCCTATCTGTGTCCTATTGAGGAGATTTACTTTCACTTCATGTCTAATAACCACAACAGGAAGTGAGAGGAAATCTCCTCCAAAGCGAGGGAAATCACTGGTGGTCAGCAAGATCACCATTACTGCTGACCCTATTGGAAGATTTTCCATCTATTCCTGTTTTGGTGACAACCCAAAAACTTTTCAGTGATAACTGTCACTAGGACTGATAGGGTGAATCTGCCTAAGAGGATCACAGACAGCAATAAAAACCTGCACTCTATCAAAACAAAATTGTACTTTAAAGTTAAGTTACCTAAATAGAATTTTTACAATTAAATGCTACTTCAGGCTAAATATTACATACAGCAAAGTTTATAATAGCATATATATTATTTATAGATAGATAGATAGATGATAGATTGATAGATAGATAGATAGATAGATAGATAGATAGATAGATAGATAGATAGATAGATAGATAGATAGATATCAAATAAATTATAAATATTTGATATTGATTTGATTTAATATATAGAACTATTCGATTTTGTATTTGACATTTATGAATGAAAAAAGAAACAAAGCATGAACGTGAGAGGTCAGAATATGCAGAGCACACTTGTTGCATGGGACTGTCTCCGCCTTTGAGATTTATTGTGTTGGGACGATTAGGTTTTCCGTCACGTTATAATTACTAGACCTGAATCAAAATTCGACACCCTGTATATAATTTATAGCAGACACTAGATGGCAGTGTGTCTCCATTGTCAGACATGTTCTGGACAGTGTTCCTCCCTATAAGTTTATATAGCAAAAATATTAATCAACTCAAAAGAAAATGACTGTGAACAGAAAAATACTATTTATACACAATCATGGGCACTGTTGTGGAAAATATTTGGGACTTAGGTTTTTCTAGATTGGTGATCTGTACACAATTTGCAGTACTATAGTAGACTATAAAAATTTGCGTAACATTGAAGATCAAAATGAAGGTTCAATTATATGCAAAGCTCAAATGTTTCTGCAAAAGTCAAAGTGTGGCCCCAGCCCCTCCCTCCTCCTGAGCATCTCTATTAACCTGTTGATAAGATGGGCAGATTTATTTTCCAGCAGGGAGGAATGATTGAAAGGCAGCAGAGGACAAAGTTTGTTATGTCTTTTAGTGGAAAAGGTGGGATTTATGTAATAATAATGTAATTTACTGTCCTATATGTTTGGTTCTTTGATTGATCACCTATAGTTCCTATTTTTGTGACCGTTTCATTGTTCTGATCTCTGTGTTAAAAACACGCTCCATTATCTGACAGCAGTAGCTGATTTCAGTTCCCAGGTCCCATGTTGTTTTGGGGCAGAGAAGCTGAAACTTTTTAGCTTCAATTTGATACACTGTTCTGGAACTAGCATGTAGCTCAGGAGCTGGAGAGTGACCGCTGATATCATGAAGAGAGATTCTATTTATGTTGTTGGCAATGGACCCTAAAGTAGTCATACATACATGGGGCCAATCTTATATCTAATACAGTCAGAGATTGGGTATTTAGTGAGTGACAGAGAGATACAGACTACTGTTCCTTGGCACCTGTGAGGCTTTTCTGCATATGAATTTCTAGGCATAACAAGGATCAAGGCTCATGAAAGTAGTGACCCACTAAGACAGATACTTTCTAGTAACAAGTATTATTTCCTGGGACTTAAACTGATGATGCACTATACCAGGGGTGGATAAATTAAAATTGAATTCAGGAGACAGCCTGTCCAATCCAGGAGCCAGAAGGATTTAGTTGGGAGCCAGCTCCATTGACTACAACTAGAGAAAAACTCAAAATGTAGGTGCCAGCTCTCATTTTTAAAGAGCATTGGCTACCTGGCTCCTTGGAATTGTCCAGCCCTGCACTATACAGTCTCCTTTAGATCTACCATCAAATTTGTAGTTCAATGGTGCGCCCCATTTGATACTTGCTGAATGGATTTTTTAGATTTGACCTGACATTACATATTCTTGATAAGCCTAAAGGAGATAATACCGAGATTATATAATCAGCTGGTATAGTTCATGGATAGCTTTAGACTCCTGGACACACATTTTCTAGTTTACTGGTATTTTTTTTCCAAACATTTAAGCAGATTTTCCGGGTGTAGAATGCAATGATAGGAAATGACATATTTCATTGTTTATTTATATTTTTGTTTATTTATATTTCATTTATATTGTGTATTTTTTGTAAATTATAATATAATTGACATTAACATTTTTTTATCAACATGCATTTTGAAAAAGTTATTACTGTTATTCTGTTCCTTATGCAGATTGTATCAAAACCAAAGCAGGCTTTTATTGTCTCAGCAGAGTCAATAAACTGTAACTCCGCTTAAACAGTGAATTTAGCATTCCAAAATGAGTCTAAGCATTCCGTAAAAATATTGTGGCAAAATCTTTTGAGAAATTTTTCAACATTCACTTTTTTTTTAACATTTATTTAAACGTAAAGCATTACACAGCTTTAAAAAAAATGAACACAACCTATAAATGTTAGCTGACTAGAGTGTCTTTTAATTTTAGTCCAGCAAAATGACAGCTGTCATAAAACTTATGCTGTCAATCTCTCTGCACCTGGTTACCAAGATATCCTGCTGAGAGTGCTAAATTATATAGCAGAGCACAACTGCTGTACATGGGAAAGGAGAGCTGTGTAACTAGCTACTTTCCTTCACACACTAGACCATTGTGTGCAAACAGAATTTCCACTTAAAACAGGAGGAATGGAAGCTCTGTCCCAACCGGTTCATTTAATCCAAGGCCTGTGTTTAGAAAATGCTCCATGCTTTGCTTCAACATAGCAGAGCCTTGTGCAGTTAGGAAGCAGAGAAATGATTTAGTCGCTTTACATAAATAAAGGTCATTTATAATCATAGATTTACTCTGATTTCTTACAGTTAGTGGGACAGGACAACTTCTTGATTCATTATCTGCTATTGCAAATCTGATGTAATTAACCCTGGGAAGTGTGTATGTGTGTATACATATACCTATTTAGAAATCAAATGTGTATA
>NW_017306272.1:3829726-3857320 GCF_000935625.1 Nanorana parkeri
GCCTTAGCATCCCATGAGACTCTTCCTTCAATATTTTCATACTAAGAATTTTGCTTTTTGCTATAAGCAATAAGAATAGTTTATTAAGGTTCATGGTGAATACAGTTTGCTAAAATAGAGTTGGGAATCCAGCAGGTCATACCTTCCAAGTTCAGGTGCGGAGAATCCCTATTGCCCGACGCATGGTACATGCAGTTCCAGATGCCCCTCAGGTGTATTTTTTCGACATTTAGCCCTGCTGTGGGCTAGCATGAGGGCTGAATGTAGAGCAGTACACCCCCCAGCCGCCCACCTCTGTCCCCGCCGGCTGCCTCTCTCCCTGCTGGCCGCCTCCCTCCCTGCCTTGGTTTTCGGGGTCCCCCGCTCCACTGGGGAACATGGGGCCATGGCAAATTACTTTGGGATGGAGATTGGGAAGTAGAGCGGAGAACATACGTTCTCTGGTCCGCTCTGTGTGAGCAGTAAGACAGGAACGCTGTACTCGCAGCCTTCCTGTCTCAGCTGTCACAGCAGATTGAGCACAGTGCTGTGCAAAATCTGCTGTATTGGAGGACAGGCTTCATAAAGAGAACCTGTCACCTCCAAATGCTATCACACAGGGGCATGTTATCACCTGTGTGACAGCAATAAAGTTAGGTGGAAAAATAATAAAATAAATAAAAAAGTAAAAGATAATAAGATAAATAAAAACACACAAATAATAAAATAAATTAAAATAAATTAAATTAAAACCAACCCAGCAAACTGCATGCTAATAAACACACGTGTAGTGCATTATCATAGTGCTGACCTCCACTGTGTGCCTTAAAGTAAGTACATGTTCCCAACTGGCGCTTCTTAGCACAGTTAAATATGGTTTTAGTTAAAAAAAAAACATTTTATGATCACGACAAGTAGATTGTACCAGCGCTTTAGTCTTTGGACAAGTAGTTTATTTATTTTTTACATTTCCACACCCTTGAACTATCTGAGATATGAAAGATCGTCACCTCTTAGTGCAAAAATATTAATGCTCTAGAGACCTTTTGCCTCCCGTCCAAACATGCAGACCCACAGTGTACATCAGCAAAAGACACACTTTTGGGTATTAACAGATGCCTACAATGTCAGTGGCTGCATAAATAAAATCACTTAAAGTGTATCTGTGCTTTTATTAAAAAAACCTGGTGGGGTAAGAAGGGGGGAGGAGGCCGGGACAGTATAGAGCTGCTCTGAGCTGCTTCTTAGGTCTGTGTGTAGCAGGTATTTTAATGAGAGTTTCCAGGTTTTGTAGTTAAGCATACAACTACACTTTAAGCACACTGATGCTTTTTCACCACTCTTTTCCTTTTTGCTAGCCGTTATTTCACAGCACAGTAAATTAGAGGTTGGACATAAAACTGAGAGCTTCTTAAGCATGTTAGAAGTAAAGTAGTGCAATTATTTGTTCAAATCTAAAAGTGAGACAATTGTGTAGGAAAAGAAACACGGGCGATTTTATTCCAAAAGGGCTCCGATAGTTGGTTATATTATATACATAAACACAAAAGCTCAAAATAGAAAATTATGATCTAAGGAAGATAGCGCTGTTTACACATTCATTATTGAAGCAAATTTGGGAGCTTGTTTTTCTTTACTGCTTGTTTACTGCCGCTGTCACGTTAGGTGGTTTTTTTTAACACTGTCCATAAAGCGCGATTAATTGGTTATAGATCCAATAGGGACTGTCCCTCCCTCCATTATCTATTTTCAAGGTATGTTGTTGTAAGAAATTATCTTACATGTGATATATAATCTCTAATAATATAGTATAAAATGCTTCTCTTAATTTTGCACCTCAACCGTCATTAAGAAATTGCATCTGAGCTACAGAAAGCTCTATGTAGTTATTTTGTGCTGTACCATATTTGCAACTCATCTGATGATTTTTTTTTTTAAACTGCTCCCATGTGTCAAAAATCCTGTTTGCATTTAAAATGTGTGTGCAAACATTTTGAAAATGATTACAAATTTTACAAAATGTATCAACTCCTGCCATTATACAAGTACAGGCTTACACAACCTATAAATTATCTGTTCAGTGCAGATGAGTTATTCTGAAGGACGCCACTCCATGAAGTGGCTATTTTAAAGTACAGGTCCAAATCAGTCACATCACATACACCACATCTACCTCTAGATTACCACTATTATATTAACTACCTCTATTATATTAAACTGGAACTTCTGCAATTATTTCCTGTTTCCTAACATAATCTTAAAGGGAATGTACATGGTTTTGGGAATAACTTCTTTAGTTTAGTCAGGTTTAGAAAAAGACTTTTTAAAATATATTTATTTTTCATTTTTTAACCAGTAAATATAACATTTTGTATATTAGTATTCTATAGCCTGCATTTCAGCCAGCAAGTGGAATTTAAGAATTTGTTTTACATATTTTTATTATTGTACTATTCTATAAAAAAAAATCTACTGTTTACAGAACTTAGCTTATTCCTTATTGGACATCTAAATCTGAAGTTTACTGTAAGTCAGACAAACTAAACCTCAAAGCAGGCTGTATGTACTGCTCTGTCTCCCTAGCTAACCTCTAGTATTCTGGAAATCCATAGTCATGTTGGAATACTTTGACATGTATTATCGAAATAAATGGAACTGTTATCCCATCTGGTCAAAAGGTCCAGAATGTATTTGGAGCTGATGATGTCCTGAACAACCTCTGTCAGTGCATTTTTGTTTGCATCATATGGGTTTTGCATTCCCTTTTAAAGTCTATGGGAGTGAAAAACCTGCTTAAAGCACGTCGAATGCAGATCAGAAGGTCAACTGCAGGCCTATCAATTCAGAGTGGTTTCAGAAGTATCTCAAAATGAGGTCAGGTAGATCTCATTGACAGAAACCCAAAGCCCCTCGACACAGGACCTTACAATAACACTGGTTCAAAGCTCAAGACCTTCTTGTCAGCTAACTTGTGGATGCATCTTTTGCATCTTGTCGAGTTGGTAACCTTGCCATATGTAAATATAGGTGTGCCCAGAATAGTTGTCAGTAAGGGTATGTCTGCTGCACCATTAGGAATTTTACTTAAGCACACTTTCACCACTTGTCTGGGGTACGCTGAGGACCTTTCTCTGTGATTATACTATTTTGTCATCCAATCTAAAACCATAATGGTAAGATAAAGTGTATGTATAGCCTAAGGATGCACTGATACCAGTTTTTCAGCATCGAGTACAAATGGCAATATTTTTTTCTCGGTACTCGCCGATACCGAACACTGATACTAGCATCCCGAAGCAGCGTGGGCCCGGCTAATTAGGAAGCCGGGCGGCGGGTCGTGACCTACCGCCCAGTTTCCTGATTGGTCAAGAAGCCAGGCTGCCTCGCAGTGTGAAGGCAGCTTCCTAGCCAATCAGGGAGGCGGGTCATGACCTACCGCCCGACTTCCTGATTGGTCAGGAAGCCAGGAGGCAGGTTATGACGGGCTGCCCAGATCCCTGATTGGTCAGAAAGCCAGACTTCCTTGCAGTGTCGCTAGGTAGCTGGCTTCATAGCCAAAAAGGAATCTGGTAGGTCATGAACCGTTGCACGGCTTCCTGATTGGCCGGGAAGCCGGCTCCATGCTCCCTCGCGGCACTGTCAGTTAGAGGGAATCTCCCCCTGACCAGTAGTTCCAGCATCGGGGTTGGTATCGGAGCATTTGGGTGAGTACGAGTACTTGCCCAAATGCTCAGTATCAGCACCGATACCAATGCCAGTATCGGTATCGGTGCATCCTAATATAGCCAATCTAGCCAGTCCATTTATTTTTGGTGGAAGGAGGAAACATTGAGGGGGGGATTATGCTCTTGTACAGTTGTCATTAAATAGATGTCTCATTTGAAGGTTTGCCTTCACCTTCGGTACTGGGGACAACTTTAACTTGAACCAACCTACTGGGCGGTAGGTCACGATTTAAAATTTGTATTTCTCAATACTTCAAATCACCAGGACAAATAGAGGGGCAAATCTACCCAGTGGGGGCACAAACACCAATTAAAAAAAAAACTGATAGCGGTTCTAATTCTTCCCCATTCTATTCAAATCAAACTTTATTTTAGTAGGCTTATGATGTACAGTCTGTCCCTTTGCATATTTTTACTCATCATTATTGAAATCCTATCTGGTCATTGCATCCAGTGCAACTCACACTTCAAAAGTTCAGTTTGTGTGTGGATATAAGGTGTTATTGGAGGATACCTATCAGTACAGTACAGTACAATAATGTACAGTATGTTAACACACCCAAACTACTGTACTTTATCTGGAGCATCTTCTAGCAAAATTTTGGGCTGTAACGTCACCCTTACCAAGGGGCTGCACATGAAAGCTGGGAGAACATTTATTTTTCTTTTCGTAATGAGTATTTTATGTATACAGCCTTTTCCTGTAATGTGTAGGAATGCGTTGCACCAAAGTATGACCTTGGAATTACATAATAAACTGATTAAAATTGTTTTAACTCTTTAAATACACCCCCATTTCAAGCATTAAATGAGAACTATGGGGTCTGGGCTTTTCCCCATAGTTCTCCTTAGGGTAACGGTAGGACACAAACTAGCGTCCTCCCGTCACCCTAATCTACGCCGCAGCCAGAGCGGATCCCGACATCGATGTCGAGATCCGCCCAGCTGCGTGAGTGACAGCTGGCTCTGCCTATCTAGAGGCAGAGCCAGCTGTACCCGCCCCCTCCCCCATCCATTCCGCCAGTCAGCGAATCCATCCCCTCCCCTGTCACGGCAGAGAGCCGTGACAGGATCGAGAAGTGAGCGAACACCGGCATGTGTTCACTCACCTCCCGATCTACTGAGCCGACCTGTGACAGTCTCATTGTCACAGGTCGGCTAGAACTATGAGGTGAGTGAAAAGCACTCACCTCATAGTTCTCCTTTAAAGTTTCAGGTCAGTCAACATTAAAAATGAAAGGAGTTAAAAACACATTTACTTAATTTTAAACTTTAAAAAAAGCATTGGTTAACAGACTGTACATTGTTTTCTGCCATCGACTTTATTAGGCAGCCTCCTTTTTGCCCTTTAATTTAATTGGGTTACTGTGGCCTGACTTTTTCTGACCTGTCTACTGCCATTCCTCTATCTAGTTAGGGGCCAATGATGACAGTTGATGACAGTTGATGGAGCTTAGTCATGAAGTCATGAAAGTTAGTTGAGTTATATATCCTGGTCCCTTGAGAAGCATAGGGATGAAGTGAAAGACTTCTACTGTTTTTAATTTGACCTGCAGCCAGGTCAAGTCTACGTCATGAAGTCAGGATAAATCAGCTTTAAAATGCATATGGGGAACACAGATTGAGGCTTCAGCCATTATAGTTGTGCAAAGGGCTCTTCGCTCCATTTTGTTGGTTATCTGGGAACCATTTTTCTGCCCTGCTTGTAATGCAAACACACCCAGTGCATGCTCTCTGCTGTCTCTATTATAGAAGGGATGAAAGTATTCGATTTAGGGATGTTCATTCAACTTTCTAATCGTTGATCAATTTCAAACGCAGTAATGAAAAAAGTCGAAGTAGCTAGTTGGAAATTTTTTCTTGATCAAATGAAATTTTAACAGTCAATGTGGTTTTCTTTTTGGAAACTCTATTCATTCCAAATTCAAATGTTAAATAAAAAAACAAAAATAAAATTTCAAACGACATTCGTCAAGTGTTTGATGATTATCAAACGCTCCGACAAGATTTTTTGTATACATGTTTGTTCGAAAATCCACTAGTGTGTACGCCACTTAACTGTTTTAACTGTCAATAGTAAGAATTTCCAACTGCCACTAATTAGATTCAAACCCACCTTGGAAGTTTGAAAGTGATAAAGAGTTGACATTACAAAGCACAAGCTGCAGGAAGCAGACCCATTCACCTCCCATGCGAGGAGATCTGTGAAATCTGCCTGCTATAAATTACAGATAATTCAGATTTAAGTAAATTGAGCGAAATTTCTGACTTTAGGATGGTTATGATGTTTTCTGCCATTATCAGTTTACTGTGTTCACTTGTTACTTGAATTGCTTAAATTGACAGTAAACCCTGAATATAACAGTTTAATCAATGAAAATTTTGCAGTAGAGTTGATCAAAGCTTAGGATCAGAGACAGTGGTGAAAACCGAAAGTTCTAGGGGGAAATCTTCAAACAAAGTGGTAGAAAAACAATAATGACTATTGAGAGGAGTTTTAGAGACCAGGTAAAATATTTGCTTCATATTTACCTCCTTTCTTTCTTTGACAAAAAAGGAAAGTTTCTAGCCTTGAGCCATATTTATTAAAATACACTGATGATTTACTCCGCTTGTTATTTCTTCCTTCATTCTCCCGGTCTACTGTTGGCTGGTTTGATTAATGAAGGTTTTTGCCAAATTGAATTGGCCATTAATAAATGCCATGGGCCATGGAGATAATTATAGCTTTTAAATCAGCTCACATTAACATAAGCTACAAAAACATTACACCATGTAAAAAGGCCTAATGATCTCCTAGTTAGCGATATATACATTTCATTCACTGCTCTCCATGTTGGCTTCCTGGTTTGACCTTTTATTAAATTTGTTTTATGTGCGGTTCGAATAAGAGCAATGTTTTATGTACCCAAAACACAAGGACATTTTTCTTTATCTTCCAAGAAATATAGTTCCTTTTAAGACAAAATTTGTGTTGGACCGCTTTGCAGGAGACCTTGAAAAAATCTGTTTCTGCTAGATCTCATTTTGTCATATTTGTTGCAGAAAAATGCAATCAAATGAATGGAACCCCGACTTCCCTGCCCACCTTGCTTCCTTAAAATAAATCTTCTACCAAAAATGAAATTGTGCCTCATGTCATTCCTATCCCCTTCTCCTTACCAAAACACTGACAGCTTTTTATTTTAATCATTAAAAATATAGTACATTTTATTGCTTCTTTTTATACTAGTCCTCTTCCACTTCCTTGTTCCTAACCTATGTGAGGATAACGTGTCCATTGTCCTCGTGCAGCCTCCTGGGATACCTACATCACATGTCCCAAGAGGCATTATTTTACATGATTCATAATATTCTATGGTATCTCACAAGATGGCAACATAAACAAATAATTTGGTGCCAGATCTCTGTGCATGTGCGAGATCTGGTGCCATGTAATTGTTGGGCCAGCTACAGAAACCTGGAAGAGACATCTGGCTCCTGATGACCAAAAGTAAGATGGCAGCACGAGACAGGACCTGTGGTAGTAGTAGTTATTCCCAATGAGAAGTGCTAGTTTAGTGAAGCAGTTGGCCTCCCTTATATGACATTGCTGGGGTGTGTCACGAGGTGGGGGGTCAGTGATGTAATCCAAGCTCTGACACCAAGGGTACTCCTGGTAGACTCCTGCAGTGGGGAGGCAGTAAGGAAGCATAGATGGGAGAGTATACCTTTCTGTGGAAGTGGGCTATTAGTAGAAAATGTCACTTTGCTCTGAATGAGCAGTTGCTAGTGTCTAAGTGAGTGAACCTGTACTGTAAAGCTTACCTTCCCTATGCTCCCCCATTTACAGGCAAAGATTCCTTGGCTGTCTGAACAATGCACATTACCAAGGACACTACCTCTGCCCTCAGGTGACAGAGTTTGGACTTGTCAATTGGCTGCTTGAGTGTCACATGTTCTCCAATACCTATATACCTATGGGTAATGATTGGGTGGCTTGGTGGCCGATCAATAGCATTCAGAAAGTAAGTACATGATTTCTTATAGTCCCTCTTTTAAAATTTAACTTTGCATGTTAAATGCAAAGTGCAGATTCTCTTAACAGAAAAGGTAATGAAAGTCCTGAAGTACTTACTTTGCCAGCAGATTCCATGATGAAATACCTGACCTGTAATCCTTCTCTACTACAGAGATCACATGACTAATGCCTCTGCATTTAGTTATAAGACTAGCCTTCATCATTGTAATGATTCCCTTTTTTACTTCATGGGTTGGGGGGAACAGGGGAGTGAAGGGGGGTTGGGTTTGTCTTGACAATTGCTTTAAAGACTGTGTTCAGGTTTTATTGAACCCCTACGTCCACTCACTGATGCCCCACTACCACCACAACCATAGATAGATATTTCACAGAGCTCATTATATGTGACTTGCATGGGTCTGTTTTTTTTTTTAATCACAGCTATGCATCCTCTAGTCTTTCTGCTTGGTGTAATTCTAGGGATTGTTTGAACCTAGTTGAGGGGTATTAGGAACATCTTTCTCTGACACTTTGGGGGTGATTTACTAACCTAAACACACGCACGCACTAGGTGGTATGAGTTTTACACAGCAAAACGTATTTATCAACCAAAAAGTCTCTAAAAGCATATTTCCACTAATGCCATATATGGAAAAATCATGCACATGATGCATATATAATGCTGCTTCACAGTTTAGACAAAAATGGTTAGCTCATGCATTTACATTCCTGCATACATCAACTCAAGCAACACAATGTAGAGCTAAATTACAATTCATGCAGGGCTTTGCACAACACACCTGCTGGGTGTGTACACACTACAAAGGTGTCTAGATTCCACCAATAGATCATGCTGGGAGGGAACACATTACAGAGGTGTATACTTGTTCGTGGTGTGTTTATAAGGTTAGTAAATCAACCCCTTTATCTGGCTTTTGGTATGTAAGAGACATCAAGCTGCCTACAGTGAGTGTGTTTGGGAAAACCTAAGAGAAACAAAGTTTGCAAATCACCAACAAAATGGAGGGTGTGGACTGGTGTACTAGAGCTGAGCATGAATGAATTGATGCTGTGAGCATGTAGGCTGTGTTGATTGTGTCAATTTTAAAGCTTATAGTATATCTAATCTCAAGAACAAAAATGGTATATTATTTTGCAGTATAACAGTCCCTAGTGGCTGCATTAGTTTCTTTTTTTAGGCTTAGTAAATTTTCTGCCAGTACAGAACAATGCCCATTGACCTTGTCAGAAATCCAGTATCCTTGTAGCTTCCTGTGCACTGAGCTAAAATCTCAATGTTATCAGCTTTTCCAGTTATCTGTGTCTTCCATGAAGGAGAGAAGGAGGTGTTTTGTAGTCTTAACACACTTGTGTCCGAGGGTGACCATGCTGCTCCTACATGGTTACAGTGTACTGAGTAAGCGTTGTAACCTAAGGACAGGAAGTGTGTTAATAGTGGAATCACCATGTTAAACTTAAGGGGAATAAAGCCTAAAAAAGGAAAATAATTCAGCCACCACATCTGGACTGGTAAGCTGCAATATGTGTTTTTGGGTTTAGATACACTGTAAATCCCAGTTTACACTCGGTTGTTTAACCCTTTTGCACAGGTGGGGACCGGACCTTTGAGTGATCATAACACTGCAGGCGTTACATGGACTTCCTGGTCATGTGATGCCCGTGATTGGCAGCAACAGGGATCTTACTAGCTTCCCATCATTGCTAGGTGATCGGGAGGTGGTGGTGACAGCATGGTAATGGTGTTAGGGGCGCCCATTGAGTGTGCTCCCAGCAGACACAGCAATGCTGCTATGGGGCAGCATGGTATATGATCCCTCCCTCCTTTCTGTCACATACATGCATATAGCCGGTAGTAAGGAGTTAAATCACCTTTCAGGTCCAGTCTTGGTAGGTGGCTTCTAAACAATCTTTTTGCATCAAGTCTGTTTCATGAGAACAAGAGTATTCTTCTTAATTCCTCATTTAATTTCTACTCAGATTCTGCTATTTGCCTTTGGCTTCAGCTTCCAATAAATGCATGATGGGCACTGATGTTTAAACTGATTGCCTTGAGCCAGTCACTGATTAATGTTCATTTGCAGTGCCGCCCTCTTGCTGCTGTCTGAATCTCTGTGTTATAAGGAATAATATGCATGAATCCTCTTCACACACTTATTTTTCATTTTAATTGCATATTTCAGGCAGCCATGACAGCTGTAAAGGTTACAGTTAAGACCAATTGTTCATACATATATAGCAGCTCGTCTCATTACAGTGCTGTAATAATTGATACGGAGAAGAGGTGGGTAACAGCCGAGACGCACATAATTTCTTATGATGAAGATATTTTTCTATCGTAAAAGTGGCAGAAGATGAAAAAACTGTGCATGATTTACGGAGCAGGCTTTAATAATGGTCGGCGCTCGTACAGATTTGGAATAATTTATAGAAAGAGTCCCTGGGATTTTGTGTTTTAACTGGCTGGAAAGTGCAAAGTCAGGCTGTTCTGGTGTGCGAGCCAGTTGTAAGTCAGGAAATCATTAGAGATAACTACATTTATCATTATTAATTCTGCTCAGCGCGGGCATGTACAGGACTTTCACATTTTTCCTTTGGTAATCTACAGATGTCTTGATTGTATGCACCTGCCTAATCAATGCAGCAGGGGGTTCTGGGTAATTGTGTGTCAGTGGCCAGCAGAAGAAATTCTGATTCTGCAACTAAATTCAAAATGACTGGCTGCCCCGGTAAACTTGGCTTCCCTACATCCAGCTATATGTACAGATTTTTATTTCTGTCTTTTGAGATACAAGAGCTTGATTTTTAAAGCAGGTGGTAAAGCAAAGGTAGATGGTGGTAAAAAGTTTTCAAGTGATCCAACTACTTGCAGGCTCACCAACATCTTTCCTTTGGCCAACTACTACATATAGGAATATACGCTACAAGAGTATGTTATAGGTACTAATAGACATAATAAACGTATTTACAGACAGATATAAAATTAAAAAAACGCACTTTAGTTAAATTATGAATTAATAAAAAGTAATTTAAGTTAATCTTAAAGGAGAACTATGGGGTAAGTGTTTTTCCCCATAGTTCTCCTAAGGGTCACGGGAGGACACAAACTAGCGTCCACCCATGACCCAAAGCTCAGTATACCGCGAGCTACAGCTCGCGGTATACTGAGACTGCCGCAGCCGGGACGGATCCCGATATTACTGTCTAGATCCACCCAGCTGCGTGATTTACAGCTGGCTCTGCCTATCTAGAGGCAGAGCCAGCTGTACCCGCCCCCTCCCCCATCCGTTCCGCCAGTCAGCGCTGTAAGATCAGAGCGGGGAGGGGGGAATCCCTGTAGGGAGCCGTGACTGGCAGTCATGGCTCTCTGCAGGGACATGATCGAGAAGTGAGCGAGCGACGGTATATGTTCACTCACTTCCCGATCTATTGAGCCGACGTGTTACAGTTTCATTGTCACATGTCGGCTCGAACTATGAGGTTGAGTGAAAACCACTCACCTCATAGTTCTCCTTTAAGCAAAAAATTCTGATTAAAGTAGGGAATGGTCATAACCCCTGAAGACACAACAGGAAGTATGAAAAAAATCTATAATGAAGGAAAATCCCCTCTTACACAGTTATCACCGGAACAGGATTTCCCTTCTATTCCTGTTCTGGTAAAACATGTAAAACTAAACAAAACCATTTTAGCTTCTTGCCATTCTTTACACAGCAGAACTCAAAATAGTAAAGAGGGATCAGCAGAGTACTGTCAGTCTAACATTGTGAACAGGGTAACAGGATGGAAAAGCCAAAGGGGGCACCATTAGTGTACTGCTGCTGCTGTTGCATCATCCTTGCAGCTTGTTCAGGTCGTGGACCTGTGATGTCTGGCAGATGTCTTTCGGTTACAAAAAAGAACAGAATGGCAAATACTATGAGGGGAATTTATCAAAACTGGAGCAGACAAAATCTGGAGCAGCTGTGCAAGGCAGCCAATCAGCTTCTCTATTTCATTTTCAAATCTTAACTGAACAAAGCGAAGAGAGAGAAGCTGATTGGTTGCCCTGAGCAACTGCTCCAGATTTCATCTGCTCCAGCTTTGATACATTCCCCTTTTTCAACCATGTAGTTAGCTATTTGCATGGAGTGCAGTTTTTATTCACAGCAGCGCCAGAGCAGACAAAGTCATAAAAGCTGATTCCTGATTAGTCCTCTACATTTTATTACCTCCAGGTTTATATATCAGCAGATTCTCCCCACCAGCACACATAGTTTGACCCGTAAGTGCACACAATATGCAGTTGATATGTTTCTGCTACGATTATCACGGTGCATAAAATACACCAGTTTCTAGGGCTAATTTCTGTGGTAAAAGAATGTTCCATTTGACAATAATGACCCCAAGCAAACACCAGGCCCAGGAAAACAAGCCTTGGAAAGTACCCAGCACTTTGGCTATAGCCCTGCTAATACACATTAACAAACTTTTTAAACAAGAATCAATTTTCGTTCAAGAAGCCGAATGAACCGCTCTTGATCTTCGCTAACTCAACATAAATATTTTATGGGTTTTCTGCTATAAAGTTTGCCATTACCCAGCAACAACAACATCATTAATTGAAGTGAGGCAAAGCACTATATTTTAAGCCAGCTTTTTCAACCAAGTGCTCCCTAGACTGCGGCATGGGCGGGGTTAAATCATTCCTGGTCTTTGGCAGTGAACAGATACAGTTTGACAGTCAATTTCAGCGGGTAATATATATCCTACGGCGCATGGTTGGCAGCATAATAAAACAGACTGGACTTGGGAGGAATATGTATGATTCAGATGACATGTTTTTTCTAGGTAGCAGAATTTAGAGGCAGTAGACTCCCAGCATTGTAATGCAAGGTGTAGTTTGATAAAATGCTGAATGAACATTATTTGCGGCTGTCAGAAAACACAAATCACCTAAGTAACAGAATTTGTCTGAGTTACTGTGCATTTCATATTTGGGCTTATTGCTTTATGCCGAGATATATATCTCTTTCCATACTCGGCAAATAGACAAATGGATGATGAATGATGGAATGGACAGTCATATTTAATCAGAATCCTAATGGAGAATTAAGAGCATATTTCTGCAATATATCATGTGGTAACAGTGTATTGAAATAAGAGCTGCTGAAAAGAAAGTTGTTAGAAACTTTCTTGGGGGAAAAAATTGAATTGTATAAACCCTAGAGGAATGGAAATAAGCACGTGATGTACGTAGCAACTAATCCGATTGCAGCTATCTTAGTGCAGGTTAAAAAATAAAAGCTAACGTTTTATAATATGCTGCGGGCAGCTGATGCCTATTAAAGCGGAAGTGAAGGAAAAAAAGAAATTGGACATTTGCTCTGTACAAATACATTTCCAATAATGATGGGTGTCACATGTGGCTGGCTGTGGAGTTGGGTATACACTTTATACTCATACTTTAATTCATCTCCGCAACTACTGTATTACCAAAACTTCCAGCACTGTAAATCACAGCTCCACCTCCAATAGAGTCAAGAAGAGCATTGCTCACCCTTCCTCCATTCATAAAATGTCTTGTATTCTTTTCATGGTTTACAAGACATCCTGTGATTGGTCAAGGAGAGGTCCTGGCATTCATCCACCCCTTCGCTCCCCTTATCCAATCACAGAATGCCTTGTATTTTGTGAAAAGTTCAAATTCAAGTATTTGGCGAATGTTCAAGGCTCACAGTAGTAGTCGGGATGAATGAAAGTATGAGTTTTACTTGACACTACAGCCAGCCATATATGTGACATCCCTCATCCCATTATATTTATTTTTTCCCTGGAGTTCAGCTTTAAAGGCAATAGATTTGTTTTAATAAATATAAAAAAGAGATCAGCTTTATATCAACAATGTTATCAATGTGTGTTATTATGTAAAAAATAAATCTTTGCTATTGTGTATAGTTTGTAATTCTCTATGTACATGGGGGCAGCTATACAGGTGAAACTCGAATAATTAGAAAATCGTGCAAAAGTAATTGCAGTAGTTGCTGCAAAAGGGGCCCAAACCAAGTACTGAGTACATATGCATGCTTGTACTTTTCAGAGGTCCGATATTGTTCTATGTACAATCCTTGTTTTATTGATTGCATGTAATAATCTACTTTTTTGAGATTGTGGATTTGGGGTTCTTGGGGTTTTCATGAGCTGTAAGCCATAATCATCACAATGATGACAAATCACGGCTTGAACTATCTTGCTTTGCATGTAATGAGTCTCTCTCATATATTAGTTTCACCTTTTAAGTTGCATTAGTGAAATAAATGAACTTTGCACGATATTCTAATCGAGTTTCACCTGTATATGCTAATTACATACTCAGGCTCTGATTGATGCTTTGCAATGGTACACAATGGTTGTGCTTTAATCAAAATGCACTTTACTGGCCAAGTTATTGAAAACAGTGCAATTGGTGAGGCGCATTAACCTAATAAAATAAACAAGAGCACGGATAAATTGCGAGTGTATGATCGGAGTGTTTACTCACATGTTTGCTCACATGCACGATTGTGATCCATGATTTTATCTAGCTGATTGTACACTGAAGGTCACTGTGTACTTTGGGGGTCTTATTTTGCCCTGCTCGTTGAACATCTAAATAATGTTTTTATGCTTTTTGTACCTATAGGTTGCACCACAGAATGCGAACACCAAATATATTTTTTAGATAAACTGAAATTTTAAAAATGTGACCGGTACATTAAGCAATAAAACAAGCATGCACCAAGCTAAAAGGTATATTTTAAAAGCATTGTATGCTATCCTGTGTTTGAAAAAGTCAGCGTATGTACACATATTTATCATTGGAGTCTGTACTACAAGCACCAGTGCATGAAACCTTGCATGCTGACTAGTACCATTCTCCTTACATGTACGGTTCATTAAGACTTTTTTTTTTTTTACTAATGAAGGTTTTTTTAGAGCCTTCTTTAATGTCCATGCACACTTGATGGGGTTTTATTTCTCTATGGTGTGCACATCTAAAAATGTAAACAGTGCTTGTACAGACCAAGAAAGGATGGAGAAAAAAAAAAAATAGCAACACCACAACATAGTTGGTGTGTGTTTAGATGCTTGAACGTACATTCCATAGCGAACCACACTTCCGTGCATGTTCGCCAAAGCATGTGCTCAAATGAATGATAAATTCCCTAAGCATAGATTTTTGCATGTATGTACGCTGTAGCCTGTGCTCAAATGAATGATAAATTCCCTGAGCATAGATTTTCCATGTATGTTCGCTGTAGCCTGTGCTTAAATAAATGATAAATTCCCTGAGCATAGATTTTGCATGTATGTACGCTGTAGCCTGTGCTCAAATGAATGATAAATTCCCTAAGCATAGATTTTTGCATGTATGTACGCTGTAGCCTGTGCTCAAATGAATGATAAATTCCCTAAGCATAGATTTTTGCATGTATGTACGCTGTAGCCTGTGCTCAAATGAATGATAAATTCCCTAAGCATAGATTTTTGCATGTATGTACGCTGTAGCCTGTGCTCAAATGAATGATAAATTCCCTAAGCATAGATTTTTGCATGTATGTACGCTGTAGCCTGTGCTCAAATGAATGATAAATTCCCTAAGCATAGATTTTTGCATGTATGTACGCTGTAGCCTGTGCTCAAATGAATGATAAATTCCCTAAGCATAGATTTTTGCATGTATGTACGCTGTAGCCTGTGCTCAAATGAATGATAAATTCCCTAAGCATAGATTTTTGCATGTATGTACGCTGTAGCCTGTGCTCAAATGAATGATAAATTCCCTAAGCATAGATTTTTGCATGTATGTACGCTGTAGCCTGTGCTCAAATGAATGATAAATTCCCTAAGCATAGATTTTTGCATGTATGTACGCTGTAGCCTGTGCTCAAATGAATGATAAATTCCCTAAGCATAGATTTTTGCATGTATGTACGCTGTAGCCTGTGCTCAAATGAATGATAAATTCCCTAAGCATAGATTTTTGCATGTATGTACGCTGTAGCCTGTGCTCAAATGAATGATAAATTCCCTGAGCATAGATTTTCCATGTATGTACGCTGTAGCCTGTGCTTAATGAATTATAAATTCCCTGAGCATAGATTTTGCATGTATGTTTGCTGTAGCCTGTGCTCGAATGAATGATAAATTCCCTGAGCATAGATTTTGCTCAGCGCTATAAACCAGGAACGTAGATTTTGCTCAACCGTGCAGGATTAATGCACAGCCATATGTGCAAATATGGTAGTAAATCAGGCCCACTGTGTGAGTGACACCTTATCACAGCAGGTATTAAAGTAAAACTTAAGGCAACAGAACAAGGTCATCCTTTATGAGAGAAAACTTTGGAACATACATTAAAAGCCTCTACTTATAAAAGAAAATTGTAAAGATACTATACAATACTTTTCTAAAATCAGCTTAAATTATCTTGCTGGGGGGATTAATGCACAGGCTCGTGCTGGAAACATGTGATACACCACAAGGTTCCTGCAGTTGAGCAATTGTGTTAGCTTTGATTTGTTTTTTTTATTATATTATTATACAGGATTTATATAGTGCCAACAGTTTGCGCAGCGCTTTACAATATAAGGAAGACATTACAATCACAATACAAATCAAGACAAGATGGTAAGGAGGGCCCTACCCCTGAGGGCTTTCAATCTAAAAGGGAGGGGGAAGTGATACATGAGGAGGTAGCTGTGTGGGGATGAATTGTTTGAGAGCGTGAAGGTTGAGCGGTTAGGTTGAGGTGGGATAGGCTTCCCTGAAGAGATGAGTCCTATGGGATCGCCTAAAGGCAGTCAGTGTGGGAGATAGACGGACAGGTTGGGGTAGAGAGTTCCATAGGATGGGAGAGACTCTAGTGAAGTCCTGGAGGCGAGCATGGGAGGAGTTGACGAGGGAGCTGGAAAGCAGAAGGTCATTTGAAGAGCGGAGGGGACGGTTACGGTGATACTTTGAGACCAGGTTTGAGATATAGCGGGGGACGGAGTTGTGGATGGCTTTGTAAGTGGTTGTTAATATTTAGAATTTTACCCTTTGGGCGAGTGGAAGCCAGTGTATGTATTGACCGAGGGGGGTTGCAGACACTGAGCGGTTGGTTAGGTGAATGAGTCTAGCACCTTCATTCATGATAGACTGAAGGGGGGATAGCCTGTGTAGAGGTAGGCCAATGAGGAGGGAGTTGCAATAGCTAAGGCAAGATATAACAAGCGAGTGGATGAGTAATTTTGCGGTTTCATTGGTGAGGAAGGGGCATATTTTGGAGATGTTACGAAGGTGAAGGCGGCACATGGTTTGCTTCATAGGGGTCCTCATGCTTTTAATAGACACCTGTGAAAGAAAAAAGTAGAACCCATGTATGATGTATCCTTCTTAGCTTGTCAAAATCAAGTAAGTCTAGACTAGGAAAATAATGCCCCAAAACAATACCAGGTACGATCTAATATGATTTATATCTGCAGGCAAGATGTGATACATTGTATAAATGTTTCAAAATTATGTAAATTTTGGATCATAGGGGAATAGCTGAGCAAAAAAAAAAAACATAATACAGTCATATATCCCTCATGGCCATTCATTATCTGTGTGTCTTTGTATATATTGTAGTGGTGAGCTTCAAAACATAGGGCTTGCAAGGAGGTGGAGAAAGGTAAAGCCTATTCCCGACGCTGCTCAGGACCCAAAGAGGCTATATACATACATATACAATATATAGATATATACACACCCATATTTTTGTATCTTTATCCCTCATATTAGTTTGGGGCATTTTATATCAAACTGATTGGTGCGATTTAAATAATTTGAAGAATAATCAACTGTGGAGAATATTATTTAAAATATCTACTGTGTATTATTATTCCGCTGTTCAAGTCCTGTACTCACATCTCTGTTTTTGTTACAGACACAGATCCACGTGTCTTGGAGAAGCAGGAACTTCAACAACCAACATATGTTGCGTTGAGCTACATCAACAGGTACATGTTAATTTCTTTACTAATACTTTGGGGTATTTAGACATGAATATATTTTAGAATTCCGAACAATGTAATATTAACGTCACAATGTCATTAAGTCAACACTGTTTGGGATGAGCTGTGCAAGAAAACTGTTCTGGCACTGCCTTGTAGTCTCCTACAAGCATCTAATAAGGTGGTGACTGATTCTGGAACTGCACTATGGAAACTGAGGCAGCCGAGCCACAACATAGGGCCGTGCAGCCAGATTTACGATGCCATGAAAACAGCTTTGTTACTTTATTAAAATGTTTGCTCATATTATGGTTTTTAGCAGCTAGAATCAAAGAAACATTATTAAGTCATTTCAATCATATTTGCTCAGAGAACACTGTTGGGACACTAGGGGCAAGCACTGACCCCATTCATTTTACTCACTTTTATGAGGTGAATATTTCAGAGGAGGCTTATGATTACAGCGCTATGGCTTTTCTTCTGCTTACAAACCTGGTTATACCCTGTAAGTTTCCCAAACTTTCCACAAGAACCATAGTGGTCAATACATATTTGTTGGTCCTTGTGTGTGAAAATGTTGGACCTTTCCTCACTCAAGACAATTCTGAAAGTACTTAGCCTTAAGACACAAATCTATTTTACAGATGAGAACCTGCCATAGTGGAGCTCATGTCAACTCCGATAGGTCTAGTATCATATAGCACCTTTCTTTCCATATGTAGTAAATAGTATTCCCACCAACAAAAGGCAAGAATCAAACATAATACAAGTGCTTCTTCTGATTAAAGATATGGGGTTTTCTCTGCAGTAACATGCTATGCACTCATTTGCACTGGACATGTATGTACCAAGGGGATATTAAACCCAAACTCAATTCCCAACAAAGAAATGTTGTCCAATAATCATCAGAAGTACATTTAATGATCCTCACTACCCTAAAATGACCTTTGATTGAATTACCTAGCTTGTACTAATAGGTAACACCAACATTTTCAACTAACTACTCTCTCTTGAATTTGATCAGATAACTAGACCTAAAGTGACACTAAACTCAGGAGTTAAATCTTAAAAATGCATTCAAGTACCTTAGGTATTCATTTAAAAGTGATGTCTGGTGACAGGTACCTTAACTTTTAACAAAAATTTATCTTATTTGTGTATCAGTCAGCTGTAGATCTTCAATTCATCTCTGAATTGGTGCTGACACTGTTCTTCCTTCTGGAGGGTGGCTACTTTTGTTTCCCATGGTCCCTGTGTGTTGTAAGGTAGCCACCGCTCCAAGCTCATTCCTGTGATGGACTACAATCTCAATACAAATTATTGAACTAAACATGAGATTGTATTCCATGACGGGAGCGAGCTTGGAGTGATGGCTACTTTAAAAGACACAGGGGCCATGGAGAACAAAAGTAGCCACCTTCCAGAAGGAAGGACAGTGTCAGCATGAATTTAGAGATGATTTGAGGATCTCCAGCCGAGTAATTCACAAATAAGATAAATTTTTTTAATAGTTAAGGTACTTGTCACCAGACATCACTTTAAAATGCTTCCAGTTGTAATATCTATATCTCAAGAAGGAGCTTGGCCAGCACAGAGAGTAATATGGCACTCCCAGAAGAGTAGAGGGCTATATGTTTAAAAAGGGAGGGGAAGTGCTAGGAAATGGACTCCTCCAGGAGTTGTCAAAGTTTCTAGCAAGTTGAAAGGCATATTGCAAGTGAAAACTAAATCAATTTATGTGAAAGAAAAACTCTGCAAGTAAATATTTTCAGATTCTTGATTTTTCTGCACTTCTATCTGCATTTATTTAAGCTGGCGACAGGCTCTGTTTACCACTTGTATGGCCTATTCAGCACCATTTCCATTGCAATAATTTGCTGACTGATATACAGTTACTGATGATCGCAATACAAATCAGTGGATAGGTTGCCATGATTGACTTCAGGAATCCTTAGTTATGAGGGATTTCTGCAAGAATGAAAATCTTGCTAAAATTGCCTATATAGTTTAGGCTTTATGTCCCGATGATTATGATTCATATTTAGCAAGACATTTTCCAGAACCAAAACGTATTATTATCCACTATAAAAATATCACTATAAAAAATAGGCATACACTCTCACTATTAGATTTTCTTTGTCTAAAATTCAATTTTTGTGTTTTAGTAAATGATCCTGTGGTGCTTGATCTAACGACACTGCAAAAGTGCTGAAAGCACTTTGAGCATTGCTGATGCACATGCAGTCTTAAATTTCTGGCTTATGCCAGGCTTATATAAGAGAGTAGATAAAATGCCATTTTCACCATGTTGAAAATGTCTTAAAATTTTCAGCCTCATCGCTATGGAAACGCTTGTTTCTGAAGAGTGCAATGCTATGATGGAAGTTTTAGTCCTTCAATAGGAGCTGGTTCAGATTTCTTTGACGTGAGGCAGAGACTGATGGATCAAAGCCACACATCTCTCATCAGATAATAATTCCTTCTTCCTATTTTTATGTTGTGGTGACTACACTGATCATGTGTTTTTATTCATGAGCTAAAACCTCTACATTTTGCTATCTGAGCTTTTTCTACAAAAAGCAACAGGAAAACTTTAGATATCAATTCAAACAAGATGTGCGCAAATGGCTCCTGGGTCAGGGAAAAGGGAAACGTGTTGTGTTGCACAATGATTTATGTATTTGACTTAATTTTCTATCCTTTTATCAGATATTAAGTTCGCCAGAGTGTAACTTTCTTGAACTTGATAAAAACACTTCAATCTCTTTTACATGTCAGTTGTAAAGATCAAAAAAAGGGGATCCTTCGGGAACAAAGAGTATATGTTACAAAGTATAGCCCTCGTAGGATTATAGAAAATTGACCAGTGTTATCTGGCAGAGACCACACATTACTGAGCTGATTCTCTTTCTCTGTACATCTTGATACAAGATATTAAATCATGTTCACCATATACATACAGTTTACATACTCTATGGCCATTTTTAGGTACACTTGTCTAGTAACTAAACGGGGGTGTTACATTTTAATGATGCTCAGTCGGTATAAATGGTCCCAGGAAAACATTCCTCCATTACACCAGCACCACCTATTGATGGGATAAAGTTATAGATTCATCTTGCATCCTTAGAATTTTTACCTTAGTTCTGTAGCAGCAAACTGTTACATTAATCTAGCCAGGAAAAGTTATTCCAGTCAGCAGTCATCTAGTTTTAAGGATCCTTTCACCATAGTAGCCTCAGTTTGCTGTTCTCAAATGATAGGTGTAGAACCCAGCGTGATATTCTGCTGTTGTGGTCCATTTATAGTATTACATGCTTTCAGGGTTATTTACAAAAGGGTGAAGAGTTTGGAGAAGGCAGGAGAAGTCAACAATCTAGGCCAAAATAGCTGATTTCTCCAATTCAGCTCACTTTCCAGTTCAGCTATGTTGTCCTAGATTGTTCACTTCTCCTGCCTTCTCCAAACTCTTCACCCTTTTGTGAATAGACCTGTGTGTGTTCGGACATGCTCTTCTGCACCCATCTGTTGTAAAGATGGGCTATAGTGCACAATGGGGTTGATTTACTAAAGTCAAAAAGGGCAATCACTATGCAAGGGAATTTTCACTTTGCTAGGGAACTTCCCCTTAGCTTAGTGAATGTGGTGAACATTGGATTTGCAAAGAATGCTCAATCACATGCAAGGACAATACAAAAAACAGTGTTTTGCTTGCACATGATTGAATGATGGAAGTTAGCAGAGCTTCGCCTCATTCGCTACACCTACGCCAGGGTAAAATTCTCTTGCAAAGTGAACAGCCTATTTGCCTTTGGTAAATCAAACCCTAAATGTCAGTTTGAACTGGCCCAGGGATGATTTTAGACATATACATAAACCAAATAAGAAAAAAAGGGATCAGTACACCTACATTGAAATTCACCTGATTTTCTTTGTAAATCAGGGTCTCAGACTCAATTCACTCGTGGGCCACTCGACAATTTTTTTTCTCCCATGGGGGCCACTTGCCAAATTTACTTTAAAATAAAATGTAACTATAGCTGGTATGGTACTATGGACACTAATACACACACAATAAGGTCCCATTCGTATCTGTAAGTTTAGGTGTGATTAGGGATTCCTGCATCAGGAACTTGCGTTTTCCTGCAGCAGGAATGCCTAATGTGTAGTTTACAAGCGGCAGCTGTCACCCGTTGAAGTTAACGATCAGGTGACAGCCACTGCATGTAAACGCATGCACACCGCATTTAATGTTATGTAATATGATTACATTTGGTTAGGAATCAATCACTATCCCTGGACGCATTGATTGTGCATTCAGAGAGAGTGTTTTCTATCCACATAGTACCGGTACTTTAAGACCAGTTATGTAAATAGATAAAATTACTTTCTATCAAACACCACCATACATTAGAAAGCATTCCATATGTCTATTTCCTTGTGGAGCAGATTCATTTTATTATTTGAGACATTCATGGTTTTCTGGCAGTTGGCAAATACGCCAGATAGCTAGTCTGGGCCTGGAACCTAAAAAAACTTCTGACATTGATGCCAGGATGGTTATCAGTGTACCCCCTGTAATTTAGACTACAGTAATGGAGGCATTTTGTAATTATATATGGACAGCAGTATGCATGTATTTGCATTACTAGCATATTTTTCACATGTTTTTGCTTCCATATGCCTCATTCTATTGCCCTTTGAATCTTACTCATGAGCAAGCTAGGCTTTCTTTAGATTTTGGTCCTCTCTACAATTAACATGGGTCCTAAGCATGCTAAATGGTCAGATCCCTAAGTTTTATTCACTCTTAAGTATACTTTATTAACTTTATAGAACTAGTACTATTTATATTAATAGTTGTATTCTAAGTACTTCCATATTGCTACATCATCATGTGAACAATGAACACAGCCTCATTGATGGCTAAGTGCTTAGAATCTGTCACACGTGATAAGTAAGGGGATTCTGGGTATATATATGAGACAGCTGCATTTCCTGCATGCATATTAAACTGACATCCATCTATTGAACTTAGTTTGTTTTAGGGCTTTGAAATTAACTCTGAAAGATTAATTATTTGGTACCCAAAGGCTACCTCTGCTCAATGTTTCAGCTCAAGAACTGGCTCATATAAATTTGATGGTAAAGTAATATCTCTACATTTTAATATATAATATTTTAAGCCAACACAAATGGCAGGGCAATATTAAAAGAAAACAAAGAGAAAGGGGTAGATAAATATTCAAACGCTTTAGTTTTTTAACATAAAGAAAATGGCTAACCCAGCCATTGGCTTAATGAAAGCTTTAATGACTAAATGTAAAGCTTGTAAAGTGCCTCTAATTAGGTTTATGTGAATGTCATAGCAAGTTCTACACATGATGGGGACATTTTCCAAACCTCTGGTTCTAATAAGAAGTAAAAACCGGTGCGTATTAAAGCATTTAAGGTGGAGATCGTTGATACTGACTGGGATAACATGTACCCAGCAAGATAGTAGCAGCACATATGGCAGTGCAATGAGTCCTATTGCCTATACAATAGAGGCTATTGACTATAATTGCTTTTTAATCAACCGGTCATTAAAGGGAGATACAGCTAACATCTCATAGTACAGTCATATGGTACCTTTACATATTACAATCATATTATAGAATGGGTAAGGAATTTCTATGCAACATACCTAGAACTTTATTCACTGAAGTAGTGTATTAGAGCAATAATGTAAAGTTCTGTATCTCAGAGCACCCAATTCAATGTTAGATTACGCAGTTAAATAGGATAAGAGAGTGTAGATAGTTTCTGACTGGCTGAAGTTTTTACACTTTGCACATAATTCTTACCTTCCCACAACGGAGCGAAATACTATTTACATTTACTGTGTAGAAGCTACTCCCCTATTCGAACATACAGGTATGTTCATATAAAAACTATCCTGGTATGTTTTACTGCTCCATTGAAAGAAGATAAATTCCAGGTATAAAAATAGTTATTGGTTTCACTTGAGTTCAAACATGAATTCCTCCCTCTTGACTTTTCTACCTTTACAAATAAGGCAGCTATGGTACTGAAAAAAAATCTGTGTACCAATAAGCACAGTGGCACACTAACATTGCAAAGGGGAAGATTGTTCCGAATAAATTCATTAGAAGAGATGCTTATTACTTCTTATGGGCTCATATTTGGGATTTATGCTTCCTTGGCAGTCTGTCTTCGGTGTGCACATTCTCTTTGAAAGGCACATAAAAATATTTAAACACTGCAGTGCCTCTTGTAATATTTTAGTATTTCAATAAATTGTGTGGTACTAAAGTGTAAAACAAGCCTGGGGTTTTGTAACCTTGTTCCTCTGGAGCCATATAATCTGTACATAGGCAGGGTTTCTAAAGATCAGTTGTCTGAAACGAAAATATAGGTGCTTTGCACATGGAGAATGAGGAGGAAAAAAAACACACACAGCTACTGCAGCATTGCTTTGACACAGATAAGTTATACTCATTTTCGGAAATATTTTGTATGACAATTATAGTTGTTGTTTTGACAAACATTCAGTAAGGACTGATCAAGATCTGATATGCATACAGTTGGAATATCATACTAAGATCTAGGGGCGAACTTTCCCTTTGGCTACTTTCTTATTGGACCTGTCATGTTTCAAAACAAATCAGATCACCATTTCCCCATAATACGGTAGAAGAGGTAGTATACTCACTTATCCGGTGGCCTATGTCTTTTTTGCTCCGTTCCGGTGCTGCAGCCTCCATTAATCTTTTTCAGCATTTTACATTTCCGGGGTTGTCAGATACATGTGTCCATTGCTGCATGAAGTAGTTCCTTCCTCCAACCCCTACATTGCCGCTGAGTCTTGTAGTGACATTGGACTCGTAGAAAAGAACCACAGCACTCCTCTAGGATCACATGGTCTCTGGAAACCACAAGCATTGTGGACATTTTTGGGGGAGATTATTTGAGACTAGAGGGATTGTTTTCAATCAAGCTGACCCTGCCTAAAAACCTAGCACTGATGTATATACAGTATCTTATAATGTAAGCCCTCACGGGCAGGGCCCTCCTTACCATCTGGTCTTCAATTGTATTGTAATTATAATGTCTTCACTACATTGTAAAGTGCTGCGCAAACTGTTGGCGCTATATGAATCCTGTATAATAATAATAATGAGAATCATCAGGAAAGCAGAGCCTATATGTGATGAGCAAATATGGCTTCCTTTATATACATAATATTCATAAATAATACATGGTTTTGAAACATGAGCATGCTTTGACAAGATTATTTTCTTTACACTGATCTCTTTCACATGCAGCTCTTAAAAATACAAGGATAAGTGCACTTTAAAACAAAGAACACATATACTTTTTGCCCCCTGACCTATCCTATCAGTTCCGCTGCTTGTTTACATCCAGCAGTGCAAGTATTCACTGTTCTGGCCGCGTCTGCACATTAGTAGCCCATAGGCTTCTATGGGGCTGTAACCTGAGGCTGAAGAGGATTGGAGGCAGTTCAGTAGGAGTTTAAAGTGCAGGCGTGGCCAGGAGAGTAAAGACTTGTGCGCTGGATGTAAACATACAATGGAACCCTGTCTGTCACATTATGGCAAGCATGGATCTGTGGAGGGTTAGGGTGGTTTGGTTAATTCACAGGAATGGGGCAGGAAAAATATATGCACCTTGTTTTAAAGTGCACTTGTCCTTTAAGATAAAGATGAAAACATGCTGCTGAGTCTGTTGGCGGCCACAGATCTGAGCATAGCTAAAGCGTATAAAGGCTTTATGTTCGCTTCTAATAAGCATTCTGTACAGTGTCTGCTTCCCATCTATGTATATTAGAAACATATATAGAGTATGTTAATGCACAGATGCAGTGACAGTACACGGGGGGCGTTTCAATAAGGCATCGTTAGAAAGTCCTGCACCAAATTCATTAAAGCCTTGTGACAGTTTTGTTGCTGTTTCTGATGCATGCAGCAAAATCAGGTACTTCTTATGTGTGACACCTTCACATGCTGGCGCTATGGTTGCGACAAATTTAAAAACGTTATATCGGTGATAAGAAAAGTGGAACTAAACCTTCCTCCATGTTGGTTTAAATTGTGTCACATTTGTAAGTATTGTGTCATAGACAATATGAGATATATACCGTAATGAGTGTCTACAACACTCTTTATGACCCACACTCAAAAGCAGAGTTGGGCTCACCCAGATCATAGGCGCCAATATCACCGTACAGGCTGCTATGGTCGTAGTTATTTCCACCAAATATTTTATTAAAGTGTATCTCTAGCTCAACTTTTATTGCTAGTTTTGGATAGAGTTGGGGATGGATGAAACCCCTGTTAGGTTTCTCTTTTTGTTGTCTTTGTCCCATTGGGGACATTCACTTCCTGTCCTGTGGCCCCTTCAGAAAGTGGGAGGAAATCTCTCCAAAATTAGGCAAACCCCCTCTTAGGCAGTTGTCATCAGAACAAGTGTCCCTGTTGGAGTTTTTCACTCACTTCCTATTTCGGTGACAATGCAGAAATGTTTTTCCTATCACTTTTTGTCCCACTTGCAGTGATCACCAGGACAAAATATCCCTGAAGTAAATACATGTAGAAAGTGAAGATCACCAGCACTCACAGAATGACGTTGAATCTTAGTGATTTATTGAAGAAAAACCTCACATAAATTTATCAGCCAACGTTTTGGGGCCTTGCAGTGTCCCTTCCTCAGGGCACTATGTGGTGTGGGATCCTGAGCCCTCCTCCTAATTTTATGTCCACTTGCCACCAATCCAGCAAGATATTGCCCAGTAGATCACACATCCACTTTTTAAAATCATTCTTGCAGGGCCTCTTCACTTCTATTCATTACCATGGTCTTCCCATACCAGACAAGTAACTAAGACCAGGGATAGGCAACCTTGACACTGTGGTAAAACTTAAAATCCTGTCATGCCTCTGTAAGTCATGCCTACGGCTCTGAGTCTTGGATTGCCTCATGGGACTTCTAGTTGCGCAACAGCTAATGCCAAGGTTGCCCTTCCCTGGTCCATACTCTCTGGTGGGCAAAAATTCTTTTTTACCTAGAGGGCATAGAGCTAGCGGATATCAGCAATGTTTTTCAACTTACAACGGGGCGAAAAAATCTGCAAAGAAAGAAAAAGCTTCACTGCATTTAAACCCTTTAGAGATACTGGTCTCACAAGCTGACTTTTATGTTTCTGGACTTGTTTCACTAATGAATTAGTGGATTTACCAATTACAGTTTTATTTATGGCTTCTGTGGCTGGGATTCCTTTTCATGAAGTATATCGTAGCTCCTCAGAGACATGTAAAACAGTTTATTTAGAATATTTGGAGCCAGCCTGCTATTTCAAATAGCAATAGCCAATAGCAGGTTTGATATTGCACACACTCACTGTCTGCTTTGTTTACATTCCCTGGCTGAAGCTATTCAAGCCATGTGTGCTTGAATAGTCTCTTTGAAGTGGAAAGGTGACCCTAGGGATCTAATAGACCCTAATGTCACCTTAAAGAGAACATGTCATCTCCAATGTGCTATCACATAGGGGGCTTGTGAGCCCCCCATGTGATAGCAATGAAGTTAACAACAAAAAGTTTAAAAAAATAAAGGTATATCAAATAAATTTAAAAATACCAAAACAAAAATGTAATGTCTGCCGGCCCTGCAAATATAGCCCCCACATATAGGAGCGGAAACACAAGTCAGGTGCACCTACGTACAATAATTATGATTGCGCTATATTGCGCGATGTCAGGTATTTCCACGTGTGCCAGAGTGAGAGCAATAATTCTCAATATTCATGGCTAACTCTCAACTGATGACCGGGCTTTTATTTATTTATAAATATATA
>NW_017306272.1:3857346-3858242 GCF_000935625.1 Nanorana parkeri
ATATATATATACATATATATATAAATATATATGCAGTTTTGTTTTGAATTTTCCTTTATGTTTGTAACACTCCATTTGTGTATTTTTTCAAAAACTAAAAATGGTATTAATTATTTCTTTATCCGATTAAGCGATTAATTGAAAAAATAATTGGCTAACTAATTGATTATGAAAATAATCGCTAGTTGCAGCACTAATTCTTATCAATATCTTTTTGTGAGGTTTCCAGAACTGGACAGAGTGTTCTAAATAAGGTCTAACTAAAGATCTACATAGCAGAAGCAGGGGCTCCTTCCTCCTGCTGGTGATCCCCTAGAATTCTATTTGCTTTCCCCACTGCCAGGTGACATTGCTTATTTTACAATCATCCCTAAGTACATTATTTTGCATTTAGAAACATTGAACTGCAGTTTCTGCTGCTACATGATTTGGCCCGCATTCCAGCAATGTCAAATCATGAACGTATAGTAGTAATATTACTGGGTTAAACTGTGTGCATCATTGTTTTCTTTTTAACCCCCAGATGCCTGTAGTCTGTAGGTTAATATTCTAAGGCACAGTAACTGGTGCTTTGAGAACATTAATCTACAGTATGTTCCAGTTGAATGTGTAAACCGTTTTTGTAAACCATTGCCTTACCTTTACGAAAGTGTGCAAATTAAATCTGTAGACAGGTGCTCGATTGGAATCCCCAAGGACAACGCAGGAGAGGCAGACCCAGAGGCTCCTGGCGGCGAAGCCTATATGATGATATCGAGGCTTGTGTTGTGAACCTGACTTGGCTGCAGGTCAAATCAAAAGCTGGGAACCGTCAACAGTGGATATCAGGATATCAAGATATATAACCAGGCCCCTGCTGCCCCAAAGCCAGGTTCCCCAATGCGCCCCGCTGCCCG
>NW_017306272.1:3858256-3860401 GCF_000935625.1 Nanorana parkeri
CCCCCATGGAGAATGGCACACATCGCCGGAATCACTTGTACAAAACAAGGGCTAAATGTAGAAAACAACTACCCGCCCGGTGCCCGGAACTGCATGCCCTGGGCATTGGGAGATAGGAATTCCACACCCCTGCTGCCCCTCTACTCCCTGCTGCCCCAAGGCCGGGCCTTGGTTGGCCTTGTAGGAAATCCGGCCCTGTATTTAGAACTAGGAGCATGCACTTTTGTGCACAGTTAGTTCTGTGACCATGATGTTACTGACACCTGGAGGTCTCCAAATAATGATCAGGAAACAATTAGTGTGGTTCCCAATAATGTGATTACCATAACAGCCAATAATGGTAATCTATGCATTCTGTATAAGTTTGTGCACAGAGAAAGTAGTACAATGTTCAAAGTAATTGTAGTTGTACCAAATAAAACCCCATATGTGTCCTTAAAAAATGTGAATTTATTTAGGCAGGCAAATGAAATTATTTCAGTTTAACTATTACATTTTGAAGCTGCTACATTTAGCCTGGGCATCTAGGCAGCAATGACCTCTGGTGAAGTAGGGGCTAAAGAAAACCCCCAGATTGCATCATATACCTTCGCAGCCCTTCACTGCATTCGCCATGCTGCTGTTCATACTAATGAGTTGTTGGCTTGGTGGGAAAATCCATCTCTCAAACATTAGGTATTACCGTGCCATTTTTTTTTCTTGAGTGCCCTACTGCTTAAGCTGTAGACTTTACATTTCCAGCAGTGACATTTATCTAGCAATTAGCTAATATAGTCTTGTGATGGCAATACTAAAGGTCACTTCAGACATCCCCAAACACCTTATTTACATGTGTCAGGTACGGGTGCATTATGAGGAATCATCTTAGCTAGAGCCTTGTTCCAGTGCGTGAATGGCACCCACGCTGTGAAGCTGTAATTGACGAGAAAAGCTTTTATTAAGTAGTTCTGTTAGGTTAATTAGCTATGTCTATGCATTTTTCTGTGGATCTCGAATCAGATAATTTATCACAGCAGCAGAAAGCTGTCGGGGTCACACAGTAAATACTCCTTAATGATGAATAAAATATTAAGTGCCGTTTTATCTTCACAAAATAGGCCATCTTCCATTTACAGGCAGAACATCTTTCTTCACAGCCAATGAGGGAAATATAGGAAAGACTTTCCCAAGTATTGACGTTTGCTGCATGTAGAAACAGAATTCCTGCAGTCAGAAGGTACTAACCACAGTAGTGATGTGCAAAATAGGGTAACCTGAAAGTTCTGAAGCGTTAATGCGACAGCCATTAATGGTAGCACAATGTGTTTCTCTAATGACAGGTTCCCTTTATAGTCTAAAACTAAAACTTTATTTTACTGTTTTGAATAGGGTAGTAAGAGGTAAGAGTTACTTTCAGAGTTACTGCTATTGAACAAGTATGCAAATACAGTATGTGTGAAGAAAGAACTTCTTTTTGACAGATACTGCTTTGATTGGTACACATTAATATGCCAGCTACAATGGGGGTTATTCACTACAGAGCTGAAGGATCCAGTCCTGGCTTCGGCTGATCGTAGGGCTGCTGTACGGGCTATTCACAATAGCCCATACAGCAGCCGAAAGCATATGCTTTGTCTCGACTGAGCCGAAGAGACAGCCGATGCAGGGAGAAAGGCCTGCCGAAGAGACGGCCATTCTCTCCGCAAATGACAGCTGGACAGAGTCCCTGTGAGGTTTTTATTGCTGTGTCCCTGTTAGGAAGATTTACTTTCTCTGTTATCCCTGGTGACCCTAGTCACTGGGATTTAAAGTTAGAGAAAATACAAAATTGTTTGTTACTAGAACAGGGATAGAAGGAAAATCATCCAATGTGGTCACTTGTTCCATGGTGCCTTGCACTCACAGGAAGAGTTGAATGACACTGGAGAAGAAAACCGGATTTCAGGGAGGTGATTCTGCTGGGGATAGCACTATAGAGGAGATGAGTTTTGCAGCAATAATTGCATTTTTATTTTTACAAATGCTGGGCTACCTTTTGTAATGCAAGCTAGAATTGGACTTCAGGAAGCATTCTGCCCCCAAAGTGCCAGGAGATGAGTATTGCATTTTATATGTGTGTGTGTGTGTGTGTGTGTGTATATATATATATATATATATATACATATA
>NW_017306272.1:3860433-3883110 GCF_000935625.1 Nanorana parkeri
AGCTCCTATATGTTAGTTTCTCCATTTAAGGTACAAGGTACCTTTAAGAAATTAATCACCAATATGCAGCATTACATTAAAAATTACTCTTCTGTCAAAAACATGACAGGTTTGAGAAAAAATATGTTGTTGTTTAAAGTAAAGCTAACGTGTTAACATTAATGAAACACTGTACATCTAATTTAATGCAGCTTCCATTTAATTAGTTTACACTCCAGTAATTTATGACACATTTTCCTGAAGAAAACAAATCTTCCTTCTCACTATGAACAAGACTCCATTCTGAAGTGGACCTGCCTGGCATAGTTATGAGGATGTTACTTTTTTCACAGTTTTGTTTTTGTACTTTCTTTTTGCTTTTTTAGTCAGATATGTTATGCACAGATCTACATCTACATCTGGTAATTGGTTTATTACCCACTTGGCTAGAACTCTTAGATTAAGCAATGCTTCTTCATGTTAGCTTGTAGCTGCTACCTTTGTGCCAAGGGGCACCACGGCTGCCAATAACCTTGTCATGCGGACTGGGACTGAGTGATCATCCTTCTTCAGGAGAGGTTTAAGAAAACAACAAAATTCCATGTAGCTTTTCACATCCTGCAGCCGGGCACCACGGTGGCGGTAATTTGGCTGTGTTGTCTTAATAAACAGTTATTCCTAGTCTGTCAAATTTGGTTAACCTTATAAATATGGGCTTTACATGACAGGACTTTTTCTTGCTAGCTGCCAAGCCAAAGTGCCCTATACTCTAGCAGTTGCTGAAAGGGTTCTCATTGGAGCCGAAAACTAGTACTGTTAAAGTATAACAGTGACCAGGCTAAAGACAGTCAAGTATTTACACATACTTAACAAGCAGTAAATAGGCATTAAAACAAGCTCCCATTGACCCCTGTATCTGCAGGCACAGTGGGGCAATTGGCCTTTAAAATTCACAGGAGAAGCCCGGGCCGGCCTTAGGCCTTTAGGCGCCCTGTGCGAGAAAGCTTTACAGCGCCCCTCAGTGGCCACACCCTTTAGTGGCCACGCCCCCGTAACCACACCCATTTCCCCCAATATATGCACCATTTAAAGACTCCTATTTTGTTAAGCCGCAAAGAAACATATTAAAAAGTGTGATAAAAATAAAACTTTTATTCAAAGGTATTAAACTTGTAGGCACAATAGAAGTATTCTTATCAAATAAAACAACAGAAGGTAAACAATAAATGTCAAACTACAATAGAGTCTATAAAAATAAAGTGTCAGGATGTCATGCAGACCCCTTTTTTCAAGTAAGTGCATCTAGAAAAGTAAAAATAAAAAACAGAACACAGACCCCGGGCTACATGTAAATTAATGAATTACTATATGTCCGAATATACGAGAAATGTATTCAGGCACATAATAATAATTTGTTTGAGAATGTGCGGCGGCCATGTTGGCCACCAGCGTGTTCTGTGAATGCGTGCCACCATCTTGAAGGCAGGGAGCATGATGTTACATGACGCCATGCATGCGTTGCGTCAGGTGACCTCACACGCCGATATTGGCCCCACACCATCTTGGTGTGTACCTAGATATACACCAAGATGCTCCCAACACGTGCGGTTTTATATGACGTCATGTGCCCTGCCTCCAGAACACGCCAGTGGCTGAATACAAAATAGCATATAAATGTGTTTTTTTAGTTTTCGTTCATTTCATCTGAAATGAATTTTTAAAAAAGGACGCGGGAGCGCTGTCATATCGGATGGCCAGCGGTGAGGGGGAGAGAGGCCGCCCACAGGACGAGCTGTTACGGCCGTACGGCGCCCTTGTTGCCATGGCGCCCTGTGCGGCCGCACGGCTCGCACACCCCTAAGGCCGGCCCTGGGAGAAGCATTGAAGTCGTGCAAGGAGTTCTCTCAGCAGCTCAGCTCATCCTGCTCCCCTACCCAGAGAATTGCTCTGTGTTTAGATTAGAAGGCTGTTGAGCCATTGCTTGGGAGGAAGGAATATGGTGATCAGTGCTGCTCAGAGAAGGATATGTATGACTTCAGTGCTACTGCTGAGAATTTTGGACATGAATTGCTCCGTAGTGCCTGCAGCTACAGAGGTCAGTGAGGACATGTTTTAAAAATCACCCGCTACTTGTTAAGATTATGCAAATATTTGATTGTCACTAACCTGGCCACATTTACACTTTAAACCACTGGACTATCAAGGCAAAGATCCCGTAATGTGAAAAGACAGGCTCTGACTTGTATGTGCTACTGCAAGGTGCCCTGAGAGTCATGCTACACTATGTCCATCTGTTCAGTCTAAACAAACATCTAAACCAAAGAGTAACAATATTTACTCCTTTTCATTATCTTCCCCTTGGAAGTCATTGAAGTATAAACTATAAACAGATGATCTTATAAAGTCTTCTTAGTATAACAATGATATCTAAATGATCGCAAACCCCAGAGAAGAGTATATAATCAGTTTTCAAGGAAATACTCCAAATAATCTCTTTTCTGATATATCAGTCATGGCGCTTTATATTATGTCCTGCTTATTAAAATGAATTGTAAAAGGTGTTAATTTGCTTGAAAATAGTTAAATACCATGTGATAAATTCCAAAATATTTTGATCTTGTTTTATGTTAATAGCCAAGTCTCACAGAGGCAAGACTTGTTATGAGGTCTTTGAACTTAGCATAGCAGATTAAATTGGAATCTGTGTTCCAGCCATTCTTCTGGTGCCAGTTTTTGTTTCAGTCATTTAATAGCAGACGTTATACGGTACAAAATTGAGAAGCAAGCTGCTGTGAATATTTTGTACGTTAAAAGGCCCCTCGCCTGGCAAGTTCATTCAGCACTCTGCAAGCTGGCCACATGTTGCATACATCTGCATACAGAACGATACAAACAAGCCGTTATAAAATGCAGATATTGAGAATGTTCTTTCTTTTCATGTCAGTGTGTTAAAGGAAGGAAGTTTTACATGTATCATATGTTGATGCATGTATCTTTACTTTGCAATACATATTAAAATGTGGTATACATTTAAATGAAATCTTGACTAGAAGAAATACAGTATATAATTTAAAGCAAACCCATTCGCTCCAGCATCATAGTAAAAAAACATCTGGAAGATAATACAGCACCCGCAGTACATTTCCAGAGTGGCCTGGGACCCCAAAAACCAAGGTCACACCACTAAGTTGACAGCCACTAGAGCTGCTCTGGTGATGCTGTAGTTCTTTCTTGCAATCCTCGCTTTCCTCTTGGCCCTTGTAGACACCTGCTGCCTTTTATTGCCAATCGGAATGCAAAGGGAAGGACCATATGGCTGTCATGGCAGCTCAGGCGGCTGCCAGCTTGGTGGAGGGACCTGGGATTTCAAGGTGTCTGTAAGTTAACTGAGAATAGGTGTAGAGACCTATTGAGCCATTGTCCTGGTTCTGTTTTATTGTGGTGCCGGAACACAGGTCCACTTTAACCAGCAGCTGCTGTGCCATAATTCAGCATGGTATTATAATTTATTCTTTAAAATGAGAGTATTTCTTTTACTACACTTCAACAACTTGAGAAATACGAGGGCTGGCATTGCTGTTCTCCTTGTGACAATGCTACTTCTATGGCTGTTCTGCCAACTGTTTTACATTAGTGCTTTCTGAGTTACATTCTCCAAAAGTTCTTGAACTTAAAATCTGATTTCAGATCCTCATTATCAGTTTTCTTGTCATTCCCACATTTTCCTACACATGTGTTTTGTATTGTGTTAAAGAGCATCTCCAGTCAAAGGAATCGCTGGGGGGAATTGATCAAAACTGGAGCAGACAAAATCTGGAGCAGATTTGCACGGCAGCCAATCAGCTTCTCTCTCACATTTTCACATTTTACCTGGGCAAACTGAAGAGAGATGCTCATTGGTTATCATAGGCAACTGCTCCAGGTTCTGTTTGCTCCAGTTTTGATAAATTCCACCCACTGTCTTTAGTGAGTTCCATTAAATTCCAATAGAGAATCAGCTAGAGGGAGGCAGTATAGTATTTATATGTCATGCACCATAGGTAACAATAGCAGCTAACCCCCAAAAAAACACAGCTTGGCACATTATAGTAAAGGCAGATAAGAGGACTGAAGTAACGGCCCAGGTGAGCATGGAAAACTTTCCCACTTCATCATAGACAGACTATCATAGTGATGAGACAATATGAATGCATGTGGACAGCTATGCTTAAAGTCCATCTAAACCCAAGAACAAAAAATGAATATATTGCAGCTTACCATTCCTTAGGTATGGTGGCTGTGTTAGTTTGCATAGGATGACAACGCTCACTCACTGCACTATATCTATGAAGGAACACTGTTGTCACCCTAGTACAAGACTGCAAACCACCTCTCTCTTCCTTTTTCTCCATAACATAGGAGGAGATCATAATTTACCAATGATGGGCTTGGTATCTGCCTAATATCCCAAGGACTGCTTTAATGGGTAATATGTTAGTAGAGGTAGAGGTGGGTGGGGAGGGCTTAATATCAGTGGGGTGTCATTCATCCAGGCAGGGAAGAATGTCAGAGGATAGGGTATTAAATAGCCATGGGGGAATGGATGTTAGTGGATAGTGAGTTAAGTGGTCATGGAGGGATGGATGTCAGTGGATGGGGGTGAGGTGGTCATGGAGGGATAGATGTCACTGGATGGGGTTGAGGTGGTCATGGAGGGATGGATGTCAGTGGATGGTGGTGAGGTGGCCATGGAAAGATTGATGGCTGCGGATGGTGGTGAGGTGGTCATGGAGGGATGGATGGCAGTGGATGGGGGTGAGGTGGTCAGGGTCGGATGGATGGCAGTGGATGGGCGTGAGGTGGTCAGGGAGGGATGGATGGGGGTGAGGTGGACAGGCAGGGATGGAAGGCAGCAAAGGGAAGGGAGGTGAGGAAATCAGGGAGGAATGGGGGTTTGATAAGACTTGGCGATTCAGCGAGTGCCTGGTGGCTCAAGAAAGACTGTTCTAGAGACATGAAGGGCATCACAGGAGGAGTAGCTTATGGTTCTTTAGCTGATGTTGAACCATTAGTCACAACAAAGGTAGCTCCCGGTTGGCTGGCTGCCTTGTGAATTGTAGTTCCATATGTTTTCTGTCTCTCTCTAACTACTTAAATTAGACATTTTTTGAGATTTTACTTTTGATATACTTGCAAAAGCACATATGTATTCACAGTTATCCATGCTGTATGATTTGAACATGTTTTTTGGGTCAGTATGTAGTGTTGGCATTCATATTAATAAAAGCACATAGTGAAACAAAATATCGCACTTGGCATGAATAGTTAGACATTTCACAGTAAAGAACTGGCCAGACATATCTGTGAACTTGAGGCAAAGTGATTGGCAGCTCTCAATTTTGTACTGTTTGGGTATTGTAGCAGAACGTTACTAAGCTAATCAGACTGCACTTTGAAGGCAATTACTTTTTTTGGCCTGGCTCTGCTGAGAATCTATGGGTGAATGGGAAAAAGGAAACAGAGCAATACTTGAAGTTTTGTCTGTTTTGGAAAAGAAAACCGGACATAACTCAGCAGCCGAGGTAGCACGAGTGTAGCCGTAGACATAAAACGGATTCTATGGGGGGGCGTGTCCTAACCATGGCGGAGTGAGCACATTTTTTCTTCCACTCTCCCTCACCGCTCCATTGCCGGGACAATCTACAGACGGATTCTATGCCGAAGCTGTGATGGGCACAGCAGGTAGCTATGGTAACAACAGCCGCAGTGTTTGAGGGGCGATCAGTAAAAATAAAACACTTGCCAATTTCATGCCAGAGCAAATAGTGCGCTCATAATACAAGACGAGAGACGGCATAGCTACATATAATAGACGTCTGATTAGAAGCCGTAGCAAAAGTTGTGTTCAACCGCTGTTCATTAAGGTATGTCTTATATTTCTAGAATACCCATATAACAAGGATGATTTACTATTTCAGAATGTTCACACAATAAAATCTTTCATTATGAAATCATGTGCAGATGAAATAAATAAACAGGAACTTTTTTTTTTACATATTCGGATAATTGAAGTCAACCTACACACATTTTATTATGTGAACGTTCTCAGACCTTTTAGTAAAACAGATCCAAGAGGTGCTTTTAACCCAAGGTATTTTCATCACATACACACGCATTAGGACCACTTTGATCAAAAGTTAATGAACCTGCCAGTAGCTTTAGGAAGAAAAATACATTCGGTATTGAGGAGAATATATTCAATTACGCACAGACAGCATCTCTTGTTGGATTATGCGGTTTGCCCAGAATATCAATTCTTTATTGCAGCCTTATGACACTAAAAGGTTTGGAGAAGCTTCATGGTGCGAATAGTGAATGGGACTCATACAAAACAATTATTTTCTAAGTGCCCTAGAGGTGACGGGTGTTGTTCATTTGCTGAGAAAAACACCAGTTGCCGCATCTAGCATGGAACGGCCCTCAAAGTGGGCACTTGGCTGGGTTTTTATTGTTTACCTAACACCCCCCTAAGTTAAACCACAGCTGGAGGGCCGGAGTTGCCCACCCCTGTTTTAGATGGCCCTACTGCTTCAGGCAGCCATGTTACTCCTTTTTTGCATCCCTCAGCCAGTTTAAATCCAATGAGCCCCCAGGTGTTCTCCTGTGGATAAAGCCTACATACACTTCCTTACATTATAACAGATAAATGGTTCAGGAAATGTTTTATGGCCTCTGGGATAAAAAGTTGTAATTGTTACTATAGTAGAGTGCTATATATTTTTCTGGAATTAAGTAGCTTTGGCTCTCACTGGATACAGTGTGGCCCTTTGAAGATTTATTGCATTCAGTTTGCCCCACTGTTTCATTTGAGTTTAGCATGCGTACTTAAATAAAAAGCCTCATATTTAGGATTTAGACAAAACAGGCAACTTTTTCCCAAAAAAGCACTCGTGTCTGCTGGTATTTTTTTTAAAAAGGTGAATATATAAGTTCAGCCTCTGAAACAATAGATTTAAATGTATTATTAAATATTACATAATCTATCAATTTAAATTTAAAAGTGACTTTATTTTCCTTTTGGGAGAAAAATGGGCTTCATCATTTGCTTCACAGCTATGCATTGACATTAGGGATACACCGATATACATTTATCTTTCGGTACTCACCGATACTGAGTGCCAAAACCGGTACTTCCGCTAGCATTGAGCCGCCTTACCGAGCAATCAGGAAGACGGGCAGCATGTCATTACCCGCTGCCTGGCTAATTGCCTGGGAAGCCCGGCTGTTTGGCTGGCTCGATGTTGATTCCAGCCTGTCAGCATGGAGCCGGCTTCCCGGCCAATCAGGAAGCCAGAAGGCAGGTTATTACTCGCCGTCAGGCTTCCTGATTGGCTGGAAAGCTGGCTTCATTCTGTTTGGCCGGCTACATGCTGATTGGCTGGGAAGCATGGAGCCGGCTTCCTGGCCAATCAGGAAGCCGGTCGGTGAGTCATTACCCACCGCCCGGCTTCCTGACTGGCCAGGAAGCCAGCTCCATGTTCCCTAACGGCAGTTCCGGTCAGAGGAAATCTCCCTCTCACCAGAAGTTCCCGTATCGGGGAAGGTATCAGAGCATCACAAGGAACAGAGCAGTCTCAAGCAGCCGCCCATCTACTAGCTTGGGAAAGGGAGAAGGGAGGAGCATGGCAGTGGCTTTCCTTGCCTTCCTGATCCTGTGGGTTCGTGGAGACCCACACAGATTACTAGCAGACACAAGGGTGGCTCCATACGACCCTAAGGCGAAAGAAGTCACCCTAAAACAGAATGTCAGGGCCAGTGTATAGGAGACCAGCTAATTCTGCATGAAAGTAACATTTTTAAACATCAAAGAGCAGCATTCACTGTAAGTGATTCAATTGAAATAGCTTAAGAACCTTTTGACTGCAATATCACTTTGATGACTGGAAAGTAGTACATAATTTTTTTCTTCTTAGGTTTAGATATCCTTTAATGAAAATGTTTATTGCTCTTAAACTCCTGTGGTGGGGCTACCCCCACACTGCAAGGATTACCTGCTTATTTTTGTCTAGGTGCTAAAAAAAAAAAGTTATACTAATCTGAACTGCAGAATTGCTTGTTCTCAGACTGATCCTTCCAGCCTCTCTCCCCCTCCCCTGCAGCGGTCTAAGGTCCCATAACTCATCACATTCTATACACATTGGGGGGGAATTTATCAAACCTGGACTAGGCAAAATCTGCATGGCAACCAATCAGCTTCTATCTCTCATTTTCAAATCTCAAGTCAGCAAACTGAAGAGAGATGCTGATTGGTTGCCATGGGCAACTGCTCCAGATTCTGCCTGCTCCAGTTTTGATAAATTCCCCCCAGTGTATAGACATGAGGATGACAAGGTACATTACAATGCTACAGTGTAGAAGGAGAGCGGCTTCAGAGACCGGAGAAGCAGGCAACTGACTCAGCGGTTCAGGTGAGTATAGCTTTTAGCACCTAGACATAAACGACCATTTAACCCTTGCAGTGTGGGGATAGCCCCACACTGCATAACCTGGCATAGAATATTCTGACATGGTGTAAATAATAATAATAATAATGAAGAGATGATAAAGAGCATTTCTTGTGATGATGAGGTGATAATGAGTGGAAATAAACTATAAAGAGGACAGCCACCTATTTGCTTCTGCCTACGGTGCCTAATCGTAAATTCGGCCTTGTTCATACTGTATATGGAGTAACTGAATTCCACAGCTCCTAAAATCCTGAAGGCAATATACGAAGGAAGGCCAATAAGTTCTTACGCTCACCATGATCTAGATGTGCTAGGGATCTAAAATTTTGCAGGCTTGTAGGTGGATATCTTAGTAATATGCATGCCAATTTTTGTGTTTGTAGGTTGAATTATGGTGAATTATAGTTATAGCTAAAAGAAATGGAGTAGGTGTCATGCCGGACAAAGTTGAATACCGAGACGTGATTAGGTTCCTCCATCTTCAAGGGAAATCTGCCCAAATAATCCATGAAGAGATGTCAGCTGTGTATGGAGAAGATTGTCCATCATATGAGACGATGAAACGATTGAAGAGAGAATTCAAGTGTGGTCGCACAAATATACACTATGACCCAAGGGAAGGTCGTCCGTCAACTGCCACAGAACCAAATGTGGTGGCGAAAATTAAGCTCAGAATTCAACTTTGTCCGGCATGACACCTACTCCATTTCCCTTGGCTCTAACTATAATTTACCACGACCCACAAAAACAAAAATTGCATATTACTAAGATATCCACCTATAAACCTGCAACGTTTCAGATCCCTAGTGCATCTAGATTATGGTGAGGGTAAGAACTTATTGCCCTCTCCTCGTATTATACTCATTCTGTTTATCTGGCTGTCTTCTGAACCATGTACTGAACGCTTACAAAACTTCATTTCAGTTGATTTATTTCCATCTGTTGAGGTCTGTCTCCATCTGACGGTAATGAAACCACTTTTCACACTATTAGATGTTCATTAGAAATTAAACCCTCACTACTAATGCCTCAAGCTATTAATTCACAAGGCAGCTCTTTACTTAATAATTAATTTACAGTTTGTTTAGAGTGCTGAAGACGAGAGTCTGCTGCGAAGAGCTCGAGTAATTGCAGACATTTTTCTAACACCCATTTGGATCGAAACGATCAGCAAGATTATCAATTGGTAACCGGATTAACATGCATGTTTGTGCTAAATACATTCTCTTTCATATACTATCACCTGGCTCAGTAGGACGGATACAGGCCTATTAGGGAAGACGAGACTCGCTGTACACAGGCCAGGTAAACAAATGAAAGGAACATATTTTACAATTGTTTATGTGACCTGTGTAATTGTAAAGTTGAGCTGAAGGCAAAAAGTGAAATACTCTATTAAAATACATAAATAGGAGCTTTCTATTTAACTGCCAAAGGGTTTGTATTTCTGTCCACCAGTCATGAGATTTACACAGCTCGGCCACACAGCCCTGCCAGCCCAGTGAACTGACTTTTCTCTACAATGCAGCTAGGTCACCTCCCTGTCCCTAGCCTGTGATTGAACAGTGAAGGAGTAGGCACAAGACTGATGAGGTCATCATTCTGCTCTCTCCTCCTGTCACAACACGTTTCACCTGATCGGCCTCAAGTACTTCTCCTCCCAAACTACTGGGTAGGGGATTACAAGGAGATAATACTGAGAACATTTCTGGTATTTATACTTGTTGATTTAAAAACGTATTTTCATTATTTGATAAATAATACACAACTACATTTATTTGTATTTTTATGTCTGACTGGAGTTCAGCTTAATGTGTATCTCTAGTCATTTTTTTTTTTACATTTTCAATTGGGTAGTGTTAAACCCCTGTCTGTTTTTATTTATGTCTGTGTACCCAGTGGAGAGAGTCACCCTTTTTACTTGTTCTGGTCACCATTATGACTGGAGCAGAAAGTGATGGGAAAAACCACATTTTAAAGTTGTCATCAGAACAGAAGTAGTGAAAACAAAATCTTCAAATCGATACAAATGTTCCAGTGACAACCGTGTAAGAGGAAATGTCCCCTCACTTTAGAGAGATTTCCTCTTACTTCCTGTTGTGTCCAGAATACTATCCATATAGTATACAAAATGATTGTTTGTATTTGTTATAGTTCTGGAAAGTGATTGTTTGCAGAGAATGATTTTTCAAGTTGGAAAAGAATTATGACCAATATCTCTTCTTATCAGTCATTTTTGTACTTAGAATACCACAATTTACTACATTGTGTTCATCAAATTGAAAGTAGTATTAAACTCTTGCAGGGTTATTCACAAAAGGGTGAAGAGTTTGGGGAAGGCAGGAGAAGTGAACAATCTAGGACAACATAGCTGAAATGGATAGTGAGCTTAATGGGACAATTTTACCTAATCAGCTATGTTGTCCTAGATTGTTCACTTCTCCTGTCTTCCCCAAACCCTTCACCCTTTTGTGAAAAGCCCTGTTAGTAGTTTGTTTAGCTAAACACATTTACCTTGACAACAAAAACATTTTCCAGTAAATTATTTGTTAAAGCTTTTGCCCAGGCCCTTTGGAAGTTTTATTGGCATTGGGTCCTGCTCTTTCCAAAGCCCTGGTTGGGGGGTCACTGAGCACCTCACAGGAAAGAGGAAAAATGGGATAACACACTCTCAAGCAGATGCCAGCCTGTAAGCTTGCAGGAGGGAGAAGAAGGGGAGTGCTATGCCACCCGAGGTTATGAGGCTGTGTGTTTCTATTGACGCACACAAAGCTGGATGACACAGCTCTAGTTCCAGGCCTGGACCGCTCACTCAAGGGTGGCTCCATAGGACTCTGCAAGGGTAAGGAGCCACCCTGAAACAGGAAAGATTATGCAGCGATCATGGCATCAGCTTTAACTGGAACAAAGGCAAACATTAAAAGATGATGAAGCCTCATACTAAGTTTAAGCGTTTAGATCAGCTGCTGAAAGTGCTACACAAGTGAGGGTTTAATATCGCTTTAACAAACCCTTGTTGAATCTTCCCTGTGATCCTGATCAACAGATTCATCTTTCACTGGTCTGACATGTAAAATGATATGTATAGGGTTGCAATAGGTTTTGTTAGTTAGCCACGTGACTATTAAATGCCTACTTCTATATCATGAATGGAAAACAGTTCTGCAGTCCATGAGTATAAATGTTGACCCTCTATTGCAGGAAACCTGTAGACCTGCCAATATGGATAGGCCTGATTATGTCATAGGTCCCCTTCACACTTGTAGTGCGTGTGAACACGTGCCAAAGTGTGCACATTGTTACACAATGCAGTCAAATTGCGGGTGCTGGTGTACGGCCAGCTTAAAGAAGAAATTAACCCTTGCAGTGGGGCTACCCCCCACACTTTAGGGGTTTACTTGTTTTGGTTTAGGGGTTAAAAGAAAGATAATATACTCACCTGATTCTCAGTCCCATCTGGCTGCTAGTTAGGTCCCTGCAGCCTCTTCTGCCCCGGGCTCTGGTGATCTAAGGACCTGTGAGATCACCGTGTCTAATGCAGCTGCATTAGACGTGAGGACACTGAGGGACGCTCCACCACCAGGGTGGAGTGGGAGAGAGGTGAGTGCTCACTGCCGCAGGACCGAGGATCAGGTGAGTAGATTTTTAACAAAATATTTTAGCCCCTAGACCAAAATAAGCAGTATAAAGTAAAATAATAAGTAACCCTTGCACTGTCAGGGTAGCCCCACTTCAAGGGTTAAGTTTTAAATTTTCTGGCATTCTTCTTTATATAGAAGCAAAAGTTATTATTTTCAGATAATATAAATATCTAAAATATTTTCAGATAAGTGTATGATTTGCGTCTTTATTTTTGAACCCATTCCCCTCGTTCATTCTCACATTGTCCTGCAGAAGGTGCTGTTGTACTATAATCAGCAAGCCGGTAATGGAGGGTGGGGGAAGGGAGTGTTCCTTAGCAGCATATTTCTTGCAGCAGTCTAGTCTGAGTCTGGTAAACAGCCCAGAATTGTGGGCAGTGTCCATTCTCTAGGCTCAGCACCAACTATGAAATCATATGACTCAGTCGGGGCTACAGCTGTCAGATGGTAATAGTTTTTGGAGCAGCAGCGGGAGTCTGAAGAAATAGGCATTTAATTGTTAAAACCAAAACTGCTAGATTGTAGCATTATTATATGACTTTCTTTTAGGTAATGCGCCTGAGTCATTCGCCATTGCTGGTTCTTCTGTAAATGTATTGTGGAAGTGTTGACATTGTCTAAAAGCAAACCTTCAATTTTTTTTTGTGCATCCAGCTCCAATTAATGTTAAGTGAGTTAGATGATATTTTCCTTTTCTTTTTTTTCTGTCGCTGCACTCTCCATTAGCGTATTAATAACAATTGCCGCGCATTGATTTTTCCATGTCTTAAGTCTCACTGTATTACTTTGTGTTATTTTAATGCATTAGTAGTCTGGCCTATAAAAGTGAGCCGCATATTATTATTGTTCCTTGTGTGATATAAATCAAGAGTGCTAGTAAAACAGCAGTGAAGATGCAAAATGTCACCAGCACAACGCAGAAATGTGTCCAAAAAATGTCTTCATTGACGTAATGATATTTTATCATAAGGATAGTGACGTTTCGGAGCCACACAGGGTCCCTTCATCATGTAAAATTCCTGTTACATGCCCGAGAGCAGAACTTTGTGTATAAGGGTGATACCACAAGGAGTTAATGGGGGGAATTTATTATTATTATTATTATTATACAGGATTTATATAGCGCCAATAGTTTTCACAGCGCTTTACAATATAAGGAAGACATTACAGTCACAATACAATTTAAGACAAGATGGTAAGGAGGGCCCTTATTAAAACTGGAGCAGACAGTATCTGGAGCAGTTGCCCATGGCAACCAATCAGTTTCTCTCTTCAGTTTGTTCAGTTAAGATATGAAAATGAAAGTGAGAAGCTGAATGGTTGCCATGCACAGCTACTCCAGATTTTGTCTGCTCCAGTTTTGATAAATTCCCCTCATTGCATAGAAATTGGAGCAGGTATAGAACAGCAGGCCATGGCAACGCACCTTGGGGGCAATTTATTAACTTGTCCTGCGGCAAAATGTCATGCTAACTAAACGCAAAATTTTATCTTTGCTATGCTTCTTTTTAAAGTGTTATTTAGACATATTAATGTTTGTGACTCACTACTCATGTTTTACAACAATTCCCCTAATTTCTCAACTCTGCAGTAATTGGGTCCAGCATTTGCGATGTTAGAAGACCAGCAAACTGTCGTATATTCTAGACGTCCTCCTGAGCACTTCTTAAAGTGGTGCAAAGATAATTCAGGTTCCTACCCTCAAGACAGCTAAGCACTCCAGAAGGTTCCCTGCAAGTTTGCAACAATTTAGAGACAGTTCTCCTTAGAAAGGCATTTAGGAATGAAACATAAACTAGAATAATAAATCTGTCATTATATATACTAGAAATATGGGGTGCAACTGTTTTAAAGATGCTGATGATGTGACCAAAATGATAAATGTCCCCCATCATGCCCTTGGAATAATGAAACTTAATTGGGTAATGTGAAACTTAATGTGCTCAAGCCCGACATTTTTTCCAATTTCAAAGATCAGCTTGTCAGTGGAGACTAAGGAGTTTAACCCAAATACATGGTTTTTTTTTAAAGTTCAATTTTAAAAAGTTAAATATTAAAAAAGTGTGATTTTCAAGCAAAAATAGCTGCACCTAAATTGTAGAAAAACCTTTACTACCTACGGGTCTATGTGAGACACATTTACAATGCAGTTGTTTGCAGAGCCAAGTCTACGTGATTCACAGAATTGTATTACTATAGCCTGAGCTCGTATACCGCTGTTTGTATATTCACTCTTTAAAAAAAACAAAAACATTTGCAGGAATTTTTAGTCGCTCAGTTGTGCTCCCAAAATTACAGTTCATTGCTGAGAGTAGCAATCAATTGCTAAAAAAGGAACAAATCATTGCTTTTGGTGTAAGATTCACAACTAGCAAGTAGTAGTGATCAATCCCTCATGACAGCACAGTGCTCCAGCCGTGTGAGATTGATCGACCTCACTGATTTTACCAGAATTTTTCATATAGAGTGCAAATACAATTTTCAGGAATAAATAAAAAAGAAATTGATTTCATTATTTATATTATATAGTTCTGGTTCATGGTAATTCAAATGGATTGATTTCATCTATGATGTGACAATTTATTAATATCCCCACTTTTTACATTTTAATATTTTTGGCTTATTTTTTACATTCATTTTTCAACAATGATAATATTGTAAATCATGGAAGAATAAGAAATGCAGGTAATAATTTTGTATCTGTTTATTTTATCTGTTGCCTATCGCTTAATAACCTAAAACTTCTAAAAAATAATAATTGAGGTGTAATTGACAGTATAATTCATCTGTGCATTGCTTGTGACAATGTTGATAACTGCTGGTCAGTAAGAGGAATTTATTAAACCCAGCGCATATTGATTCCATTCCGAAGCATTATAAATTATTCTCTACAGTTGTACAGGTCAGGAGACCTTATTTTTCTCTGCTGTAGTAAACTAACTCTTACAAGTGTTGTCCATCCTGTGACTGGACAGTGAAAGGAGAAGCAGCTGACTGATGACCTTATCTCTCTGTCACTTGGATGTCTCTTCCTCTCATCATGTTTCTGGTTAGAGGAGCATGAGTACTTCAGCACAGCTGACTGGCCCCTAGTGCGGCTTCTCCCTATCCAGTCTGAGCTTTGCTGTATGGTAACTGCAAAAGGCTGATACAAGGTTACATTCAAGTACTTGCTTACTACTCAGCTTTAAAAGAAACAATTTAAAAATATGTTTTCAAAAGCATGCCTTCCTGTCTATGTGTACACTAGAGGAAACTGTTAACCACTTCAAGACCAGGTGTTTAGACCCCCTTCCTGGCCAGGCCATTTTTCAGTATTCAGCGCTGCGGTACTTTGACTGACGTTTATTCCGTCATGCAGCGCTGTACTGAAATGAATTTTATACCATTTTTTGGGGACAGATAGAGCTTTATTTCGGTGGTATTTAATCACAAGTTCTCCTTTAACAGAGCACCTGTTGCATACCACAAAATTGTGTTGATTTACTAAAGGAGTTGAGGCTCAGCAAAATGTTTGTTTACTGTGAATACCTGATCATGTGCTGGAACAAATTCTTTCTTTTTACTTTCCCTTGCACATGATTGGGTACTTAAAAAGAAACTTTACCCATATCCTTAAAAAAACAACAAATGCACCTTCAGAAACGTTTAGTAACGACAATCTACAAACAGATACTTCTAGATATTTGCCGTCTTTGTTTTCTTTGCATATCTTGTTTTTCTATTCCTCCCCAATCTTCTCACAGTTGTCATTTTTACTAAGGGCAGATGACTAGCTCTCCTATTACTTCCTGGATTACTGACAGATCTGATTAGACATGTGACTAGGACATGTGACCATGCACATCATCTCAAGGGAGGAAAATTCCTTTCCATGTGATCTCATGAGATTACAGATGAGATTTCCTAGCAATGCTCTGCTGATCTAACCTTCCCAGGAAGCATCTCTTAGGCACAGGCTACATCACTAATGCCTAAGAGGGCCAGGAAATAAAATAACGGTATATAAGTAAATAAAAAATATGTTTGTTTAACTAATGAATGTAAGATGATTTTATATCAGCAGGGGGTGAAGGTCCACTTTAAAGTGAACACATTTTTGCGTTATTCTCTAATATTCATTATGCGAAGTGAACAGTCCTTACTCTTTTAGTCTATCATCCCATAATCTGACAATACCATTTACATAAAAAGAGGCACATTCACCATGTTCACCAATATGTTTCCTCCTCTTTGTAAAGTAGGAAGTAATTACATAAGCAAATAGAGAAGATATTCTGTCACTGACAATTAATAAAGGTCAATGATCAGGGGTGTTAGTAATCGTATTAAAGAAAATCAATGTTTATTGCAATGTACCCTTTCCTGCTTATAAAATAAATACCTTTGTATGAATCAGTATTTGCATTGTATTGTGCTCCTAGCAGGCTCGGAGTTATCATATTGCCGATATGAAGCCTAGAACGCTACGTTTCATGTTTTTTTAAAACCAGACCTAATGCTAAAGCATTGCAAAACTCTGGCATCCATCCGAAGCTTTTAGCTGAGCAATGTCTGCAAGCAGATGAGATAATGCAAGCAAGCTGAAGCTTTATCCGTCACCGGGGTGTAAAGTTACAAACTATCCAAACACTTCTGTCTTCTCTGGATAGGATGTTTAAAATCAGGGTGGCAGCAATGAGCGCAACGATACTAAAAACCAAAATGTCATGCTACTCCCCTCCCAATAAATCTAATTATCCACATATCTGAAATAAACTATGCACCAAATAAAAATGGGTAATTGTAGAATTACATTTCCAGGCTTGATGTTGTAGTCATATTAATTAGCAGAGTTAGCAAATGGAAAGCATAACCCAGCTGGTTATGGGGAGGTGGACCAAAATGCCACTGATTTCCATTCAATTAGAGTGAAGCACAGTAGAGCCTTCTTAAAATAGGTCACATGTCTCATGCCATCACAGACACCAGAAATAGGGGGATTATTCCTCATTTAGGGATTGTGGGAAAAACCCTGAAAATCGATCCTTTATGCCCCTTTGATAACTGTGCCCAGAAGCACCAGTTTATAGTACAGATACAGCCTGATATTATTATGTACATTAGACATTTATTCCAAACTACATACAGCAGTTTTAGGCCTGTTAGGCATCATTAGTGCAGTATATGGAAACAATGACGTCTATGCAGCTAGCAAGCAAAAAAGTGATATTAAAGGAGAACTATGGGGTCAGTGTTTTTCCCCATAGTTCTCCTTAGGGTAACGGGAGGACACAAACTAGCGTCCTCCCGTTACCCTAAGCTCAGTATACCGCGAGCTACAGCTCGCGGTACACTGAGACGCTGCACCTGGAGCGGATCCCGACTTAGATGACGGGATCCGTCCCAGCTGCGTGAGTGACAGCTGGCTCTGCCTATCTAGAGGCAGAGCCAGCTGTACCCGCCCCCTCCCCCATCCGTTCCGCCAGTCAGCGCTGGCAGATCGGAGCGGGGAGAGGGGAATCCAGCCCCTCCCCCTGTCACGGCAGAGAGCCGTGACAGGATCGAGAGGTGAGGGAAACCGGTATGTGTTCGCTCACCTCCCGATCTACTGAGCCGACCTGTGACAGTCTCATTGTCACAGGTCGGGCTAGAACTATGAGGTGAGTGGAAATCACTCATCTCATAGTTCTCCTTTTAAAGCAAAAATAAATGAAGCTATTTGAAATGTTGATTAAAGGAGAACTATGAGGTGAGTGAAAATCACTCACCTCATAGTTCGAGCCAACGTGTGACAATGAAACTGTCACACGTCGACTCAATAGATCGGGAAGTGAGCGAACACATACCGTTGCTCACTCACTTCTCGATCCTATCCCTGCAGAGAGCCGTGACTGTCACTCACGGCTCCCTGCAGGGATTCCTCCCCGCTCCGATCCTCCAGGGCTGACTGGCGGAACAGATGGGGGAGGGGGAGGGTACAGCTGGCTCTGCCTCTAGATAGGCAGAGCCAGCTGTCACTCACGCAGCTGGGTTGATCTCGACAGTAATGTCGGGATCCTTCCGGACTGCGGCGGTCTGAGCTTTGGGTCACGGGAGGACGCTAGTTTATGTCCTCCCGTAACCCTTAGGCCTTGTTCACACCAAATGCAGAGCAGATCTGCATGAGTTTCTACACACGCAGTGCAGTGGGTTGTGCCGCGGTTTTTGCAGTGTTTTTGATGCGTTCCAGGCCGTTTTTGGTTAAAAAAATTTAGTTTAAAATGGGCTTTCAGTGCGTTCCAGGGCATTTGCATGCGTTTTTGATGCGTTTGCATGCGTTCCAGAGCAGGTAAAATAGGGCCTGCTGCAGTTTTTTTACCTGCTCTGGAACGGAACGCTGCGATGTGAACCGGAGCTAAAAATACCATTGGAATACATTGGACGCAGTTTTGCTCCGGTCTGTAACTGCTCTGCTCTGCTCCTGGAACTCGCTTGGTGTGAACAAGTCCTGAAGAGAACTATGGGGAAAACACTTAACCCATAGTTCTCCTTTTAATCACGTAGAATGGATGCTGCTACTTAATGTTTAAACTTTTTAGTTTCCTGCAGAATCAGCTGGTCCCCAGATCACTGGCTCTGATATCCTGTTTTAGGGTGTCTCCTTTCCCTTGTGGGGTCCTATAGAGCCACCCTTGTATGTGCAAGTAAGCTGCGTGTGTCTCCACAAACACACAGGCATGGCAGGAAAATCCACTCCCCTGTTTCATGCCCCCCTCTCCTCTTTCCTCCCTCCTTCCTTCTCCAATCTAGTAGATGCATGGCTACTGGGAACTGTGCTGGGAGCCAGCTGCTTGGAAACATGATGACTGTAAGTTATGGAAGAAAAATGTAAAATACTTTCTGGGCAATGTATATTTGTTTGATCTGGATTCGTTATTGAGAAAAAAGAAAGTTTGAGAGTTTAATACTATTCTAAATACAAAATAGTAATCTATGATGCACATGTCAAGCTTATAAGTGAGTTCTTGAGATAATGGGGTTGATTTCCTAACTGCAAATAGGCTCTTGACTTTGCAAGGGAATTTTCCCTTGGCTTAGTGAATGAGGTGACATTTTGCTGGCTTCCATCATCCAATCATGTTTAAGCAAAAATAGATTTTTTATTTTATTTTCCTTGCATGTGATTGGGTATTCTTTGCAAAGTGAATTTTCACCACATTCACACAGCTTAGGGAAAATTCTATTGAATGGTAAAAAATCACTTGCACAGTAAACAGCCTATTTGGATTTAGGAAATCAACCCTTATGAGTTTTGCTTGGAGCTACACTCTATAGTACACCAGATCTGTCCACGCTTATCTTCAAATGTATTCAAATTTGGAACACACCATACCTACCTTGCTAATACTTCCAGATATCAGGATCCAAAAATATCCCAACAATGTGATGAACAAATAGAATTATATTTCTGTAGAAGAAAAGTTTGGTTAACCATGTCTATTAATATAGCTGCTTAGGAGCAAATAATATTTACTTGTCTTTATACTTGTTGGAAGTTTCCCTATGGGATTCTGAGTAACTAATCACAAACTTTTAACAGACTAATCAATAATGTTTTCAAACTGAAGTTCGAGGAATTGAAGAACGTTTTGCAGTATGCACCTGCTTTGGATTCCACATACGTTTATTTTCGGAGTAATATATGGGTGCCAGAAGCAATCATTCCCTGCTGTCCTTCAATAACCTCATCCTGGATAGTCTGATTAAATGTCGGCCTTAATCCGTGCTACTAGAAATCAAAAGATACACACTACTGGTTTTAACAATGTTAAAAGTCATTGAGGCACATTTGTAAAAATCTAGTGCATATAAAAAGTTAAAGCAGAAGTAAAGTGAACATAAAAAAAAGCAAACAAAAAACCCTGGAGCTTTAAAAGAGAACTAAGCCAAAATTCTGTTTGGCTTTAGTTCTCTTTTGGGACACAGGAGTACATTTGCTACTGTACTCCTGTGACCCAAACTCAGCATATAGCAGACTATTGCCCACTATATGCTGACAGTGTAGAGCCACACTACAGCCGGGAAAGGTCCTAACAATAGTGTTGTGATCAGGGGCGTAACTAGAAATCATAGGGCCCCATAGCAACATTTTTTAGGGGCCCCCTTTGATCCCTGGACAAAAAGAAAGAGCCCTCTCACATGCTAACATTTTTGCAGGGAGGAGGCACAATCCCTGCTGATGAAGTGGTTGATTAGTAAGGTCTGAACATTTGGCTGGGGCAGACCTTACTAATGTATCCTTTCGGCTGGCGCTCAGTGAAGGCTGTCAGAGTGCCCGCACTACCAGGAGCAGCTATGCGGCCTGCATCTGACAGAGATACAAACCGTGTAGCTGTTCCCCCAAGTCAGATCGCGTTCCATGACTACGTGATTTATTTGTCATCCAGCTGCTGGCCACATGGTACTGGTTCTCGGGCTGGTACTTTGTGACCCCTGCTGTAAAGACTATGTAAAATTATTTGCACCAGTCCACCAAGCACCTTACTATCTAGTTATCTCCTTCAGGGACTGAAGTGAATAATTTTATGTAGTCTGTAAATTTCTGTGTAGTTGGTGTAAAATAATTACATGGAATATATATATTTTGGAAGAAGTTAGTTCTCAGTGTCAGCAGGGGAAACACCTTGCTGGCTACAATGTGCCAAGATGCATGACTTATTTTAACTGTATTCATTATTTGACCTCCTCTTTATAAAATGATCAATTTGCATATGGAAATATTTGACATGTAAAAATATTATTATTTTTACAATGAAAAGCCTCTATTCCTCAGGAATGTGTACTTTAACCCTACTTATATTAGCTTCTTTTCCTGCTTTCCTCAGTAGACACTTTATAGAGCCTCACAGTTATCACCAGGCAGAATCTAGTTATATTTTAAGGAGTGATTATCTGCATGATAATTTTAGTGAGTTGACCCTAATGGCTTTCGCTGCTCCTCCTTTACTAAAGGTATAGTGCAAAGTAAATTTTCACTTAGGCAAGTGAATGACATGATGCTAAGTGAAAATTCACTTTGCAAAGAATACCCAATCATGTCCTATCGGCTTTCTATTACACTGTGCTTGTATAACTATTGGGCCACGGTTTACAGGTGGCAGAGCCCATTGGAGTTCTCTCTGTTTAATGGAGAAGAGCTCCATAACTGGAGGAGAGCCGGTCATGTGAATTCTAGAGGTCACATGATCGGGATCGCCTGTGGGGTTTTTTTTTACTTTCATTCAGTTCAGGACTCTGAAGTTGGCGGACTACAAAGCAGCGTTTAATACACAGCTTAAACGCGTGTTTTTTTAAAATTATTTTAAAGGAGCCCCTAAGTGAAAATTCACTTTGAAAAATGAACATGCTCTACTCCTTTAGTAAATCAACCCATTTGCTTCAAACACATCTATCCATTTCCATGTACTAGCAGTAATAGGTGTTGAACTAAAAATATATGTGACATTTTATGTGTGATATAATGTTTTTATACAGTATGGATTTATTAATAAATATATTTTTTAATTACTAATGGATATCATCAAGTATTGTGCTGTCTTAGCAATGTTCAAGTAGTGTCTGGATTAAGCTTTCAAGTGGGTTATGGCTGCTCAGATGTTACTTTCTACCTGCGGTGAATGTGAGCATTTTGTCACTTCTTGGTTAGCTATAAGGGTAATATTCTATCATATTTATTCATTTTTCTTTATTCCATTTTCTTTCTTCTTTTTTTTTGTATTGCAGTGGCAGGCACTGGTTAGAAAGGTTGACATAATACAGTTTTGGTCCTGAACCGGAGAGGATATGTAATGCTTTCTTTTACAATATTTTTATTTCAGTTTAAAAAGAATAAACATAACATGAAAAAACAGCCCTCGCAGGGGCAACATAATTGTACATTGTAGCCAATACAAAAAAGGGGAGGATATCTCTTCAGCTTCAGCTGTATTCAAGCAGGAAGTGCAAGGCCTGAACAAAGAACTATTAAAATAGCAATGCTTGTACCATATTAGCCATATTTTACCAAAATGAACTCATCTTCAACATTCTTAAACATCGGTGCTGCCCCTGGAAAGCTTGTTTCTAACTTGCAATAGCACACCGACAAAAGATAAAGGATAGAAACACTCCAAATCTTTTTTTTGCTTCTTCCTGGCTTTGCTTTCTTATAGAAGTCCTCCATCATTTCTGTCTCAGACACTCCCCTCCCAGCCTACAGTGGGAGGGTGTTAGCAATCGAGGCAGTGCTGTCAATCCATAAAGCAGTGGTCAGGACTAAGCGTGACCAGATGATTGACAAGCTTCAGGCTTTTAAATCATCAGTGACAATGCTTATAGCCACACCCCCCACAACATCTTCTCATCCCACTGTAGTGCAAGCAGGCACAGCCTACATGAAAGTGACAACACTGCTCTGAATTCAGGAGCAGTGCAGCAATGTTGACACACCATCACAGGAAGCTGCATTAGGTGGACTTCATTGGCAGGATCAACGGGCTTTAAAAGGAGAACTACGAGGTCAGGGCTTTTCCACATAGTTCTCCTTAGGGTAACCGGAGGACACAAACTAG
>NW_017306272.1:3883460-3906579 GCF_000935625.1 Nanorana parkeri
GCCGGGATCGTCTGTTTTTTTTAGGCTTTTCGGGGGGGGGGGGGGGGGCTAAGAGAAAACTGTAAGTGCAGATACATTTATAATTAGTGTTGCAGTACATATTGCTTTTTATGGAGGCCATATAGGACAGGTAATCTGTACTGGTTCCCAGGCTGTCATGTTGATTCAGTGGCTTCAATACTTTTTCTGCAACAAGTATGCAGATCAGGTGTTCTGACCATCTTGACTTCATTTGCTGCATGCTTGATCCAGGTCAATGACATAGAAAGTACAAAAGCTGAAGGCAACTATTTTTTTCCAGAAGGGGCAGTGGCAGCCTAATGACAGATTACCTTTTAAGGTTGAGTGGTATTCATGACTTTAGCACAGCTACAGTGTTTGTTACATGGTATTTGCAGGTCACTAATTGGCCTAACCTGTTGCTTGGAATTGGACTATTAATTACCGTTCTATAGCTTGTTAAGGATACATTTCCTTACATACTTTTGCAGTTGAGTAAACCGGAAGTTACAGTGTGCTGCATTTATGAAACACCTGTAATACAAATGAGAAATAGTTAATTTTCTTTTACAGCTGAATTGCAGACAAAAAAATGTTCTTAATGTTCTCAAATATATTCCTCCATAGCCGCAAAAATTGTAAAAATATTTGTGTGCATTAAATGCCTTTGTAAACCCAGTAATTACCTTGTACATGTCGTGGTGACATCACCAATGTGCTGCACATGGCCTGTGCAGAGAGCAGAGCTACGGGAGGAACCCAGCAGGCCCCACCCACTATAGACTGCGTACAGAAAACTACAGGGGGTCGGAGGCAAGACCAGTCACACTGCACAAGGAGAGGGAGAAGCAGTGACCGGTCTTTATTACAAGACGTTCCTGCATAGAAGTAAAGTTTCACACTGGATTACTACACAAATCTGGAAGAAATACACAAAGCTCCCCAAGATTCAACTAAGAATGCACAGGCCTATTGTATTTATACAACATTTGCTTATCCCACAGTGATTGAAGGAGAAAAGGGTGAATGTCCTTGCATGGCCTAGTCAGAGCCCAGACTTAAACCCCATTGAAAACCTGTGTAATTTCTTGAAGACTGCAGTCCACAAACGGTCACCATCAAATTTAACTGAACTTGAGCAGTTCTGCAAAGAAGAGTGCGCAAATATTGCAAAGTCTAGATGTGCAAAGTTAGTAGAGACATATCCCAACAGACTAAAGGCTGTAATTAAAGCAAAAGTGGGGTTCAACAAAATACTGACACAAGGGGGATCCTTTTTCCAACTCAGTGATTCTTTTTTTGAATTTTCTTTATTTGTTTCTGACACGTTGGTGTTATATCTTTCACTTGTATGTTATAAGTTGCACTGAGTAAATACAGCTGGATAAAACAAAAACTGTGCCTGTCTTCATTTCAGGTTGCAAAGCAACAAAATTTGATTATTTTAAAGGGGGGTGATTCTTTTCTATACCCACTGTATGTCCTGGTATGAGGGAGGGGCGGGATCAGGGGGTAATCATGAAACATAAAACAGAAAGATTATATTGGGTTTACACATGTATGATTAAAGGGACAGTCCTTGTTGTGGACAAGGACTACTAAATCTTAGCATGGATATTATTTTTTGCCTCCCATATATCACTTGTTTGTTGTGATGATCTTAGTTGCTTTTTGTGAATTTTGAGAACTATAACTCAGCCGTAACATCCAAATGTTGTTAAACTCTTCCAATTGGTTTAATTAGGTTGCAGCTATTTTCCCATTGTTTTATTTTGGCTGATGTTTTCGTCCTTATTACTTTTTACTTTACTGCAAGCTCTTTAGAACAAAAGGTGATTAGTTTGCTGCCAGAATGCTACGATTGGTTGCTTAATAAACCTTTTCATGGTAGTGATGGAACTTTCCAAAGTTCTTGTGCAACTCAATCTGAAGATGGTCGAAGTGAACTGGAATACCCGCAAGGAGGCACAAACTGAAGACTGAATACAAAAACAGTGTGCCCAGTGCTGCGAGAAAAATACATTATCTCATGATCTCAGTTTTATGTCTTTAACCTCTTGCCGTCCGCCCGTAGTAAAAAAATAAAACCCCCAGTGGTGAATAAATACCACCAAAAGAAAGCTCTATCTGTCCCCAAAAAAGGGTATAAAATTCATTTCAGTACAGCGCTGCATGACGGAATAAATGTCAGTCAAAGTACCGCAGCGCTGAATACTGAAAAATGGCCTGGATGGGAAGGGGGTTTAACACCGCGGATGTCAACTGGTTAAATAAGAACTCAAGGAAAACTTTTTATTAACCCCTGCATTGGTGCTACCCCCACACTGCAAGGGTTAAGTGCTTGTTTGTGTCTAAGTGCTAAAATATCAAAGTTATATTCACCTGAAGCTCTGAGCCGGCCAGCTGCCACAGTGCTCCCTCCAACCAGTCTCCTCCTCCAATTGGTATCTTCCTCAGCATCCTCACATCTATACACTGTGTATAGAATGTGATGATTTACAGGACCTTAGACCACTGCAGAGGAGGGGGAGAGAGCCTGGAAGGACCAGTCTAAGAGCAAGCCGGCTCAGAGCATCGGGTGAGTATAACTTTTTTTAACCTAGACAAAAATGAGCAGTTAATTCTTGCAGTGCAGGGGTAGCCCCACTGCAAAGGTTAATAACATTTGTTCCTGGCATTCTACTTTAATATACTGTATGTCCTAACTTACTCTTCTAGGTGCAGTTACTGTCTGTGTGCTTAAAGCTGAACTCCAAGATGAGCAAATTTTGTCCAAATATAAGAGACGTATATTCCTACTTCAGTCTCAGTATATTTTCTTGTATATTTCTTCCAGATCTGTGCAATGTGAAACTCTGCCTCTGTGTGGGAGCTTCCTGTAATAAAGAACGGTCACTGCTGCTCTCTCTCCTTCTGCAGGGCCTCTGGTCTTGTATCCACCCACTGCCGTTTTCTGTAGGCAGCCTGTAGTGGGTGGGGCTTGTTGGGTCCCTCCCACAGCTCTGCTCCCTGCACAGGCTATGTGCAGCACAGTGACAATGTCACTGCAACTTTGACAAGGTGGTATCTGGATTTTAGTACACACAAAGTGTATTCATACCCTTTGTGGCTCTTGAGGAATATATTTGAATAAAAGGTTTTGTGCCTGGACTCAGGCTTCAGGTTAACACCTTATGATTATGAAAATGACGGTCAGCATTTGATGAGTATATATTGATAAAGCATTTCTCTGCTTTAGTACTTTGATTGGGCAGTGAAGGAGCAGCAGAGTATTGACAAGATTATCCCTCTGCTTTCCTCTGAACACAAGCACATCTAAGCAGTTTGTATTGTTATGAAATCCTCAGTGAAAGCATTGCTAAAGGGATAAAGCTGACCATATGATACAATCTGATTTTACAGTCAGGTTTAACTTGATTGGATGTATTCTGAATGAATTTCTTGGTAGGCCCTCACATTGCACAATACTTAGTCTAAAGGTGCCCATACACATTACGACCATCGCAAGACTTTTGTCTTGCGATGATCGTAAGCTTATTAAAAGCTCCTACGATCTGCCCATCTTGGACAGGCAGATCATACCTGCGATCATCGAAAGCCCGATGATCGCAAGTTGACCACAGTGAGGGGCGGGCTTCCGATCACTGCAAACGGGCAGTGTGCACACCAGTTGTCGAACAAGGAGGCCATTAACCGCATGATTCTCAGCGGGTTTTCAAGCCTGCTTGTTCGACGGAAGACGTGCGACCGTACAGTAGAAACGGTCACACGCCTTCCATACACTGTACGATTATCGTACGATCGCGGGATTTCCCGCGATTCTCGTACGAGAATCGTACAGTGTATGGGCACCTTAAAGGAGACTGTAGGCAGATTGTAACTCATACTTAAATGCTTAGTGTTTTCTTTAAAAACAATTGCATATTGTATGACTTGGACCTTGGAAGCACAGCATATAAAAGGGGAAGCATCTTTAAGGGCTGATGCACATGGCAGTAAATGGCCATATAGCACACAAGCTGGCTGTATTTTCTCTGCCGGGAGTGCAGCGTACAGCCACCACCCATCAGCCTGTAAATGTTAATCGCAGGGAATGTTCGCATATGTATGCACACATACACTAATCAATCTGTGTTCAGGGAAGCACATATGGTTCAGTCCTAAGCTGGGTATACCCAGTTCTATTTTTTTTGTTCAACACAAGCGTTGATCCCCTGCTGTTTCCTTTGCATTCTGACAGCTACTGGCGGCCACTGTCAGAATTTCCAATTGGAGCTATCAGCTAATTGGCTGATAGTTCCATTCGGACCAGAATTTTTCCAACCTGCTTCTTTGATCAGCTGATCGAGGGATGCCAGACAGAAGAGTGGCACCCATGCAGTGAATTTTTGGGTGGTTCTTCAAGAACCAGACGAAATTTTAAGTGTATATAGCTTTCTTTACTGGCAGTGGCTGGTCACTGTACCTGTCACTCCCAGCAGAGAAAATAGGGCATACTGTACACTATACAAGCATTTACTGCTATGTGCATGAGCCCTAATATGGATTAGAATGACTAATGCTGGCAATATGTGAATAACAAATAAATAGAGTAGAGTTTGTAGTTAAAGGTGTTTTGTCACATAGTTACAGCAGCACATCTTTAGAAGACATCACAACTATTCTTTATACTGTAGATTAATTCCTTATTTTAATTGTAATTTTGTAGATTCATGACTGATGCAGCTCGACGAGAACAAGAAACCTTAAAGAAGAAAATCCAGCCCAAGCTCTCACTGACACTGTCAAGCTCTGTATCCCGAGGAAATGTGTCCACACCCCCACGTCATGGGAGCGGCAGCCTCACCCCACCAGTCACCCCACCCATCACTCCATCTTCATCATTCCGCAGCAGCACCCCTACAGGTAAGGGGCCTTTAGTATATTTCACATACCACATACAAAAATCAATTCCTAAAGATGCTTCCATGTGTAGATATATTACCACTTGTGTATATTTCAGAACCCCTTTTATGGGAATGCATAGTGTGCGTATTTTGAATATTTTTATCGGCAGGGATAAAATAAGATTTAAAAAAAAATCTTTGTTTTTAGTTAGGTATTATGAAATATTACAAATCACAGTAGATCTAAATCATCACTGTATGGCATTTGCACTGTGTTTTGTAAACAATTCCTATATTTTAAATAAAAATACTCCTTTTCACCCTTATTTCAACTTGAATTGAAATAAGGGTGAAATGTGGTCCAAGGATAACTACATGGCATTTCACAGGGCGGGCTTTCTGATGGAAATAGCAGTGGACCATACCTGTGTAATGTATGTTAAAATGTCATCCAGTTGGGGTTTGTGGTTTGCGTCTACTTTAAAAAGCAGTTTATACATTTAAAAAAAGCAACTAAAATAACCCAAAACCACTATTGATTATGTTTGGAGCTCACCACCTACCGCTCTCTGTAACCCTTGCCGGTAGCTGTCCGCACATCTCTATTCTGATCACTGTTCCAAAGCCGGATTGACTTCTTCCCTCCCAGGCTCAATAGTGATGTACAACTAAGATCAAAACAAATTCAGACAGTTCCACAATTTTAAAGACACTTTAACACAAATTGTAAAATACTTTTGCTTCTCATTCATTGAGGGACAAAGGAAGTCTTCAACCATTGGGTTAGACTGCCTCCCACAGAAGGGTATTGGACATTGGCAAACAAAAAACTGGAGGCCAGGAGGGTGGACATCTTTTCTACTGCTCTGCTGTATTAAGACTATTAGAATAATTAAATAAGCTGTTAAATAATTAACAGCTAAAGAGACTCTAAGGGGAATTTATCAAAATGAGAGCAAACTAAATCTAGAGCAGTTGCCCAGGGCAACCAATCAGTGTCTCTTTTCATTTTGCTCAGTTAAGATTTGAAAACGGAATAGTAGCCGATTGGTTGCCATGCACACCTGCTCCAGATTTTGTCTGCTCCAGTTTTGATAAATTCCCCTCTCTGTCTGATTCTAAGTCATTCTAGTCCTTGACTGATGAGCTTGCATCTGAGAAGTCTACTGCTATTATTCCAGAACTAAGGGAGACAATTTACTGATGCAGTGCACACTGCTTTAAAAGTATTGCACCAGCCTGTTGCTTCTACCAGTGCTGTTTACAGTCTTTGTTTAAAACTCCTAAGACTTTTCCAAATGTTTCTCTGTGGAGATTTAAAGCATTCTGATAAGCTGCTCCCCCCAAAAGTTTATTAGCCTTGTATCCATTCAGTGAGGATTTTGTGCAGAAGTGCACTATCCCCACTGTATCCTGAATTAACAGGGGATTACCATTCCAGTAGAGGATGCACTTGTCCTTAAGGACCCAACCTATAGGCGTTTGGAAGCTTTTTGTAGAGCTTTGTTCTTGCTGGTGGGCCATTCTGGCTGTTACCTTACTTTGTCAAACTGGATAAAATCCCTTAAAAGATATTTAACTGCTGCTGAAGTTGATCCCTAGCATATCAAAAGCATTTTTGGCAGAAACCTTGTGTAAAAGAGTGTTTGATTCACATGGCCTTTGAGGGACAGTTTCTCTTCAGCCCAGCTCCTGACACTATCCTCATGGATGCTACAGGTGGCAAGAGCATCCATCTTCCTGAGTAGAAGAAACCCAAGGAATAGACTGCACAGTCTTCTTCCTCCCTGTCTGTAAAAAAATGTCTCTTTAGTTTCTCCACTCCATCATCCACCACCTCAAGACCCCCCAGGCTTGGCCCCCTGTCCACCCACAAGGTCTGGCACTCAAAGTCTGCCAGATTCCCAAAGAAGTCATCCTCTGTGTTACGGTGTGCCCTCATATTCCAGAGTGAGGGTGCATTTGGTAACCTTTGTGTATGCTTCGACAGCTTGCATATTAGACAGGTGTGTACAGGAAGTTCTCTCCCAGAAGCTAAAGCTTTGCTCCATACCATCTCCTCAGTTTCATACCTCAGACCTTCTGTGTCACCATACAGATCAGCAGATCTTCTCTTGGTCTTCTGGATCATGGTGTCATTGCCCCAGTTCCTACGGCAGAAAAGTTCCAGGGTTCTTATTCCAACCTGTTTACTGTTCCCAAGCCCAATGGGGAAAATACACATACATGCAGACACACAGACACATGCACATAGGTTGAACTGGGTGGACCTTGGTCTTTATTCACCCTTGCCTACTATGTTACTATGTAATTCAGCCATTCTGGATCTCAAAGCTCTGAATGTCTTCATTTGAATCCAAAGAATCCACATGGAATTTACCAAATCTGTCAATGCGCGTCACCCGGAAGACGTTACTTAACTTACATGTCCCAGCCTTTCTAGAACATAAGCGCCTCCTTTGCTTTGTCATAGGGTCCCTATACTACAAATGTGTGGCCCTACTGCGTTCTTATGTTATCCCCATTTTGCAATACTTATATGACCTCCCTTTGAAGAAATAACCTGTGTAGGCTTTCTCGAACAAACCCAGCCATTCTAACGTTACAGCAATTCAGATGGATCCCGAACATTCCAAAATTGTTGTTAGAACTGACCCATCATTAAGAGTATTTGGATCTAGTTGTGAACACTGCTCAGGCCATAGTGTTCATTTAGGCAAAGAAATCTCAGACACTCAAGTCTCAGATTCCAACTCTCCAGTCTAGGTGCTGTGCGACACTCCACTTCTGTTTGAGATTCCTATGGCTGATGGTAGTCTATTTCAAGGCAGTCCTGTTTGCCCAGTTTCACTCTAGACCTCTACAATGCAACATTTTGTTATCAAGGGACAAGTTGATCCAGTCCCTGGACTGTTGGCTCAGGAATCCGGCTCTATTGTCGGGCAAGTCCTTTGTTCCTGTCTTTTGGAGGATCCTCACTGTGGAGACCAGCCTGTCAGGCTGGGGAGGAGTCCTGGGCACCATGTCAGTGCGGAGAACTTGTGTATCAGAAAAATACTATCTGGTGATTCACATTCTGGAACTTGGGGTGACTAGGCTGACAGCATCATTGTGGTAGAATAAATCAATCATCAAAGAGAAACCAGAAGTCATTATGCAGCAAGGGAAGTAGATTGGGTCCTCTTCTGGGCAGAACTTTACATTCCAACATTGTCAGCTGTTTACATTCTATGTGTAAACAATTGTCAAGCAGACCTCTTCAGCCAGCAGCGTCTGGACCCAGCAGAGTGGTCCCTACACCCAAACATGTTCCAGGTTCAAGAACCAAAGACCAATTTGCCATCCTGCTTCACAGTTGCTGGCTTTAACGGCATTACAGGGGGCCCCTGAGGGACAGGGCCATCTCTGAGTCTCTGATTCCTACAACACAAAAAGCTAGAAGGTTTACTTCCCGCATGGTCTATCATCGAACGTGGATGGCATACTTCACTTGGTGTAAGTCTGGGGGCTTTCGCTACAGGAATTTTTCTGTGGGATCACTTCTCTCCCGTCTTCAGCTGGGTCTGGACAAGCATCTAGTTCTCACCACTATTAAGGGTCAGCTTTCTGCCATTTCTTGTCTGTTTCAGAGACCGTTAACCTCTCACCCTCTGATTAAGACCTTTGTACAGGGGTACATATAGCTCCCCCATCCGTTCCCTTATGACTCTATGGGATCTGAATCTGGTTCTCTCTGCAATTACATAAACTGCCATTTGAGCCCACTAGAGGCATTCCTCTTTCTACTCCCAAGGTAGTGTTTCTTGTGGCCATCAACTCTGAACTGCCCATACTGTATCTAAACTGGTGACACTGTCCTGCAAGGAACTTTTTCTCGTGCTGCACAAAGACAAAGTGATATTGAGACCCAGAACTTCCTTCTGGCTCCAATTCACCAAATGGAAATTTCCCCTCATTGTCTGGATGTCATTCAACCTGTAACAGTCTATCTCTCAGCCACTGCTTCTTTCAGGAAGTATGATTTTACAATGTGTCCAAAAATCCTATTATATCTTCATAAAATTCAGCTTTAAGATTGCTTTTCTTTTTCATTTGCCAGACACAGAAAACAACATTGCTTTATGTTTTTTTATGTTACATTTTCTTCTGGCCACACTTACAGTCCCTGGCTGTGTTATAAAGAAGGCAGTAGCCACCTCCAGCTGGAATATGAGGTGGATCCACGCCTGGAAACAGATTTACGGGTGCAGGAAATGGTTTCCCTCTGGTTACCTGCGACATCACTTGGTGTAATACCCTAATAGATATAATAGCTAATTCAGAGAATGATGTACTGGGAAGTTAGCATGTCTTTCTACCACCTTGTGTCATGAGCCACTTTAATTCCGTACGTATAAAAGTCCTTCTTGAGCATGTCTTTCTTATATTATACATCTAGGCTTTTGCTATGAGGCTACTACTTCCATGCTTCCAAAGGAGGTGGATGGTTCTATATTTAATGTTTGTTAGTAGCAGTGCTTCATAAGCCAGTTTAGTCAGTGTGGATTTATTCGTACCTGACGTGCCTTCTATAAGTTGAACCACCTTGCAGTGCCCCATCCAGGTCTGCATTTGGTAGTGTGAGTGGAATAATTGAACAAGCATGGACCAGACATGCTAAGCCCCAAGGATCGGAAAGTCTTATCCCACATCTTTGCCCGGAGACACCACACTGCAGTCTCGCCTTTTCATATCTTACTATGGACGTCATAAATTCATCTTTTTGGCCTTGAAAGCATCACTCCAAGTCATACTCATTTGGGGTCCTGGCGGCTTTTTTATGCTCCAAGCACAGTATATAATGACTTTTTTATTCCAATGTAAACATTCCCTTTCCTGCAGAATGATTAAACCGTAGAAATTGTTAATCAACCATAGAAATGTTAGGTTCACCCAAAGCAATATTGTATAATGTGCATACATTTTATGACAGGACCCTCACTGAATAGTTTTATCAGTTTAAGCAGCATATAAAGAAAATTGTTATATGTAAACGCACTGCTGCCAGCACGGGGTACACTACTGTGTGCAGGAATAAATGAAGGCCATATAAGAAGTATAGTCAAACCTTAATACCTAGGGAGTGTGCTTTGGAATTATAACAAAACCTCTGTTCATTGATTGGTTCATTCCTTGACAGTTTCCAGCAGTTTGCACTAGCAAGATTAGTACAAATGTTAAGAAATAAAATTATTTTCCAGCAAAGATATTTTGGATGGTTTGCCAGTAATATTAGGAAACTGCCATAAGCTGCAGGGCAATAATCAGTAACTAGTCACATTTTTAAAGAAAAATAATGTTTTGTAGTTATAAGGTTGCGGCAAAACATGTTTTGTTAATTCCAACTGCTGTTAAGTTGTTTCACATTTTATTAGAGGAAGGATTAGAGTGTTTGATTGTTTTTTTTGTTGTTGTTTACATCCTTGAGATTTCCCCTAATTTCCTGTCCCAGTGACACCTTGACACAAGCTGACACACCAGGTGCCGCCAAAGAAGGAAGTGACAGACAATTTGTTTGGGGAACACAGCAATAGTTTTTTTAACAAGGACATAACCCCTCCCCATGCTACCAAAAAGATGTCTTATTTATATCGTGTTTTTCCAAGTTTTACTAGAGCTGTGACATAAAACAACTCACGTCCTTAAAATTTCACTTACGGGAGTGTTGATCTCCTGTGTTCCCCCAGCATTGGCTAGTTCCTCCGGCCAATCTGTCTCTGCAGAGCACAGTAGTGTCATTTTTCGGAAGAGACTTCACATGGGAATTATTCTGCTGTGGAGCAGTTTTTTTTCAGTTGTGCTGGCAGCACGAGAGGTAAGTCTTCCTGTGCTTCTTTACAGGTTTGGTGTTTTTAAAAGATAACTGTGGGCAACATTTTTTTGCCCATAGTTCTCTTTAGGGTCACAGGAGGACATTTACTAATCTCCTCCTGTGACCCAACCTCAGCATATAGTGAGATATTGCCCACTATATGCTGACAGCGCAGAGCCGCACTGCAGCTGGGATCGACCCCAACAATAATATCTGATTGAAAGCTGGCTCTGCCTCTCTAGAGGCAGAGCCAGATGTGCCCACCCCCAGCACTGTCTGTCCCTCCAGTCAGCGTTGGAGGAACAGAGAGGGGAGGGGGAATCCCTGCGGGGAGAAGTTCAGGAACTGAGCGATCAGCGGTATGTGATTGCTCAGTTCTCGATCTATAGAGCCGGCATGTGACAGCTGCAATGTCACGAGTTGGCTCTATCTATTGGAATCAGTGTATTTCACTCATCCCATAATTCTCCTTCAAATAAACTTTCTGTAAGCGATAAAGCCACTTTAGAAACATATTTAGACAGTTCTTAAAACATGGCCATTCCTTAAACATAAAAGGATAAGGTTTATGGATACATAGGTAAAGGCATATGGTTAAAGGAGAACTATGGGGTTAGGGCTTTTCCCCATAGTTCTCCTTAGGGTAACGGGAGGACACAAACTAGCGTCCTCCCGTCACCCTAAGCTTAGTATACCGCGAGCTCGCGGTATACTGAGACGCAGTAGCTGAAGCGGATCCCGACAATTATGTCTGGATCCGCCCAGCTGCGTGAGTGACAGCTGGCTCTGCCTATCTAGAGGCAGAGCCAGCTGTCCCCGCCCCCTCCCCCGTCCGTTCCGCCAGTCAGCGCTGGAGGATCGGAGCGGGGAGGGGTCGATCCAGCCACTCCCCTGTCACGGCAGAGAGCTGTGACAGGATCGAGAAGTGAGCGAACACCGGTATGTGTTCGCCCACTTCCCGATCTACTGAGCCGACCTGTGAGAGTCTCATTGTCACAGGTCGGCTAGAACTATGAGGTGAGTGAAAAGCACTCACCTCATAGTTCTCCTTTAACTCTGGGGGTGATATCCTTGATGGGGCACTTAGATAATTATGGGCCCCTTTACACTTGTGCTTGCTTTAATGCATGTTTTTTACACGCGCTCTAGTATGCTGCCTTTTCAATGGGTTGGCACTTTGACGAACAAACATCTGCATCTGCAGCATTTTCTCCAAGGCAGCACACCACAACACATGATATATATGTTGTAAATTGAATGCGTCAACTGCTACTGTATGTGTGCTTTGAGGTGCTATTCTAAATGAATGCAACTGCAACCCACATAGTAATATAGTTACATAGTATTTGAGGTTGAATAAAGACACAGGTCCATCAAGTTCAACCTTTGTGTGTCTGTGTGTGTGTTGTTCGTTCATGTGTGAATATGAGTCCCTGTGTGGTCTTAAGTTTTTAAGAATACCTGCACCCCTGTATGTTACGGTCTCTGAGGATGGTGTCTAATCAATGCATATTGATAATGTGCTGTAAAACATGTATTACCGCAATTCACAAGTGTGATGCCAGCCTAAGAACTACTGGTTTAGAGAATCATCTACAGTAATCTGTATATTTGTAGCCTTTGAACTCCAGGCTAAACAAATATCGGCTAAATACAGGAGGCATGTGTATTTTTATTTCAATCTTAGTATTCTTTAAGTATTTCTTCCAGATCTGTGCAGTAATCCACTATTAAACAACACAGGTACCTTGCCTCTGTGAAGCTTCCTGTAGTGAAGACCAGTCACTGCTGGTCTCTCTGCTTGTGCAGGGTGACTGGTCTTTTATCCGCCCCTCTTGTAGTTTTCTGCAGGCAGCCTGTAGTGGGTGGGGCCTGCTGGTGCACAGCTATGTCCACCACAGTGATAATGTCACCGCTACATTTAAAAGGTAATATACATATGTGAATAAAAAGGCACTTGGTGAACACAAAGTGGATTTATATTCTTTGTGGCTATTGAGGAATGTATTTAAATAAAATGATTTGTACCTAGACTTCTACTTTAAAAACATGGTTTTTCCCTGATTCACAAAATACACAAACCATTTTGGGCATTGCGGTAGTAAGGAGTTAATGGATATACACATATGTGTCTTCATCAATGAATTCAGAAGAATGCAGATGACTGTTTCATTTGGCTTCTGCTTCAGGGAAGAGTAAAACATGAGTTTTCACTTAGCCACTGTTGAAGAAGGTAATTTATGATGTGGTCTGGACATAAGCAGCCCAGTGTCTGTCAAATCCATTACTGAACTATCGAATTTTTGCCGCATAGAGAAGAGAATGCTAGTAATAAAGGTGGAGGCATATTTCTGTCCACAGGCTCATTTTCTATTTTTGCGCAGTAACATTTTTTTGAGAATGCCTGTTTCCAGTAATTTATACTGTGTTGAACATGAGGACTCAAAAACCAGTTTGTTTTGGATACTGACTCCGTTTCTGTAATTTGTTCTCATCAGAGTACAAAAAATGGGATCATGTAGTAAATATAACCATGACAGACTGCCACAGAGAACATGTTAAAGGGAACATATGAGAACAGAAATACAGGAGCTGCCATTGCTGACATTCAAGGTGCATGTTCTGAGCCATATCTGTAATGAAAAAAATAAAATAAAGGCAACTGGACTTGCTGTATTTATTTTTTTTTGAAGATGTTTTGCTGGTCATCTGATCAGCTTTCTCAGTTCAGAATGGGGAATTCCGGTGTCACTCCCTAGTGCATGAATTACCTGAAATTAGCATGTGAGACAAAAGGCCCAACTGATCCCTGTACAATAATGAATATGCCTCTTTTTTTTACTTAACTAAAGGCTGCAGCAAGATTTTAAAAAACTCTGGCAGCACTAGGAAAGTCTGACTGCCGCTTTTTACACACAAGCAGCAGCCCAGGTCTCTGACGCCCAATTCTCACCTGAACAGTGCTCTGAGCAACAACACTATTTAGAGAGCAAGAGCAATGTTAACAGATTCCTCCATCCACGCTTAAAGTGACATTAAACCCTCAGATTTTTTAACATAAACCAATACTGTAATGTGTGCCTTACTGTAATCCATGGTAGTTTCCCTTCTCTTTGCTGCTCTTCCTTTAAATCCTCATGTCTTCTCATGCTTGGGGAGAACTTCCCTTTGCAGCTGACTGCCTCTTCCTGTAGTGCTGGCTTAGGTTGCAAACCTACACACAGACACCATGTATCCATTCCTGAGACAAGGCAGTCTGCTGCAAAACAGAAGTTCTGCCCAGCATGAGAACAGATACAGATTTAAAAGGAAGAGCAGCAAAGAAAAGGGAAACTACCATGGATTACAGTAAGGCGCACACTACAGTATTGTTTTATGTTAAAAAATCTGAGGGTTTAATGTCACTTTAACTCTAAACTCCCATTGCAGCTATTGTATACTGACAGCCAGCACCTACCGCTGTCAGAATACATGAACAGTGACTTCAGATGACTGGTTGCAGTCACTGTTTGCTGAAAATTGTCAGCTCGGCTCCTTTGACAAAAGCTGATTGGGTAAATTTTCAGGACAAGCTTTCAAGGGTAACTAAAGAAAGTATCACGGCCAGTACTCAACTGTGTTCTTGCTATTGCACTATTATGGCTACACTCGCCTTAAGCATTGCAGTATATAAAACTATTTGGGGGCCGGTTCACACCATATCCAGCACGTTTCAGCACGATTAGCTGCTGGAGTGCACAGGATTGCATTCTGGCCGGCTCCCTGCGTTCTGGGGTGGAAGGGGGCATGGCGGTGCATTCAAGTGCGTTCAAGCTTTGCAATTGCCTACACCAGAACACGTGGCAAATCAATGCCTGCATTCCAGTCCAGTGTGATCGCAAAAAATAACTGGGGGGGAGTCATGGCTGCTGTGCTATTGACTTGAATGCACTGCTGTGCCACCTACTGCCCCAGAACGCAGGGAGCCGGCCAGGATGCGATCCAATGCGTCCCGGCAGCTAATCATGCTGGAATGCACTGGAGATGGTGTAAACCAGCCCTAAATGTCTAAAACCCAACTATATATTGTTTGTATTTTTCCTCTGCATTTTGTTTCGCGGTACATGCATGTAAAATAAGTGTAATGTTAAGAATGAATCCAACATTTATTACCACAGAATGAAGCAGATTCTGGAATAAGTGGAAAATGTGGCTCCAATGTTCTCCGTGTTGGAGACGGCTGTGTTTACTAACCTTCTTATGTAATTATGGCCTCTCATAAACCAATTCAATCCTTACTGATGCAGGTCTGTACAACAAAAAATACAACTTGCCACATACAGTATATGTAACTATATAATTGAATGGATTGCACAGATTTGTACAGATTTGCTTAACTGTTGTCTGCCACCCGCATTGCAATAAAATCATTTGAGGGGATAAAATTTGGGCAGCCAATGAATGTGTCCTACCTCCCTTATTCTTGTACACCCCCCAAAAAAATTGCCAAATAAGCACATGATAACCATAAAATGTTTTAGATGTTTGTAAAGAGCAAATGTGGATGTTAACAACACCTTCTGAATACAAGGGTACAAATATGGATCCTATCAGTATGACCAAATATGGAATTTAATGTAGTATCCAAACACAGCAAATCCCTGGATTCCGACTGCGTACACATCCCAGGTACAGGCAGCTAGTGTTCCACTTCAAAAGGTCAAAATTCAAAACATGCCGCACACCACAGGATCTTATCTTTAGAGATCTCTATGGTTAAAAGAGAACTATGGGGTAAGTGTTTTTCACCATAGTTCTCTTAAGGGTCACGGGAGGTCATATACCAACCTCCTCCCGTGACCCAAAGCTCAGTATATAGAGAGCTACAGCTCGCTTTATACTGAGACCTGCCACAGCCGGGACGGATCCCGACCTTACTTTTGAGATCCACCCAGCTGCGTGAGTGACAGCTGGCTCTGCCTATTCAGAGGCAGAGCCAGCTGTACCCTCCCCCTTCCCCGTCCGTTCCGCCAGTTAGCACTGGAGGATCGGAGGGGGGAAATACCTGCAGGGAGCCGTGACTGATAATCACAGCTCTCTGCAGGGAGATGATCGAGAAGTGAGTGAGCGACGGTATGTGTTCGCTCACCTACCGATCTATTGAGCCAACATGTGACAGTTTCATTGTCACACGTCGGCTCGAACTATGAGGATGAGTAAAAATCACTCACCTCATAGTTCTCCTTTAAGCCTTATGGTGAAATGCGTTAGGGTTTGAGGCTCAAGAAGGGGAGATTTGGACAGTGCTTTTTATTGCTCCTTATATAAAGACTTTTATTCTCCAGACAAGATCCTGTGCAGTTCAGCATGTTTTAAATTTACACAGTTTAATGTAGGACGCCATTCCTGTACTTCTCCTAGGCCATTTGTGCATCTAAGCCCAGTGCAGTAGAATTGCATTCTCCCTACAATACAGATCGCATGTTAAATATGTATCACACAAGCATGCCCCTAAAACCCAATCCAGTCTACATTTTTGTAACGAGAAGGAAGGGTTAGAACCTTTGTCAGACTTCTGTCGTCTTTGTCCCCACTGAGGAGATGTCCTCTTGCTGCTTGTCACAGGGACAGAGGGACAGGAAGTGAAGGACAATCTCTCCAAAGACAGCATTGAAACACCTTTTTTTCTGCAGAGTTGGGTAAGATCAGAACCTCTGTCTGGTGTCTGTGTCTTTCTGTGCAGTTACTCCTGTTACCTAGTTTCTGGTACTGGTGTCACAGAGACAGAAAGTGAGCAGAAGACTCCCCAGCCAGCCAAACATCAAATAAAACAGGGTTATCCAACCTTCGGTCCTCCAGCTGTGGTGAAACTACAAACCCCATCTAGAAGTCATGCCTGTGGCTGTCTTGCAAAGGCTTATGGGACTTGTAGTACTGCAACAGCTGGAGGGCTGAAGTTATAAAAGGTCTAACACCTCCTTGTTTTATCTAAATAAAACGGGGCTGGAGTTGGCCTTTAGGCCTGTGGCCTGTGTGTATTTATACGGTAACTGATCTTGCCTTGTGGCTCCGTTTGTCTGTTAAAGGATCATTTCACCTTATGAAATGTTTTCAAGAATAAGCACAGCAAAATGTCATTACCTATCTAAATCACTCATGTCTCTGATTTCCTTGAACTTTACATTTTACTGCAGACATGTCCACCCAGCAACAGTCCCAACCCTTCCCCACGGCATCCAAGACAAAGAAAAAACATTTTTGGCTGGACATACGCTTTAATATACATCATGTGCATTCACTAACACAGACTTACAGTAAATAAGCAGCTATTCCTAATTAGCAGTGACCTATGTACTAGAAAATTAGCCTTTTGGTTCATTTATAGGCTCTTGGTGAAAGAGGCATTATGGGATATTTTCTTCTGGCTTAATATCAGTTGCCTGTCCCAATCCCCCAAAGTAATGGAAGGAGATGGATAATGAATTGTTTGATTTTGGAATGTCACATAAGCACATAAACAATTCATTAATTGCTGCAGTGTTGTCTTTATCCATAGTGGAGAGACCCCCAAAGACTCGTAAATTTCAGCTTCCACAGACCACACCTTGTTCCTTTCTGTAATGTCACTTCCTGACATTCCTTTTTCATATTTTCCATAAGTTGAAGAAGTCAGCAGACATGTCTTAGAACATTACAGCTAAATAACATATTATTCATGTAGTAATGCGACTGTTTCACAACAGTTTTATTTGCTTTATCCATACTAACAGAAGCTATCATTGGATATAGAGACATATATGTATTCTAAATGAAATCTGCAGTCAAGAAATCATTTGCCAGGAAAAATTATACAGTATCAATGTGTGTACTTTTTCTCTTGAGAATCAGTGACCTGGTGTTAAAGTGACATTAAACCCTCAGATTTTTTTAACATAAACCAATACTGTAATGTGTGCCTTACTGTAATCCATGGTAGTTTCCCTTTTCTTTGCTGGTCTTCCTTTTGAATCCTCATGTCTCATGAGGGAGAACTTCCCTTTGCAGCTCAGGGCCTCTTCCTGTAGTGCTGGCTCAGGTTACAAACCTATACACAGACACCATGTAGCCATTCCTGAGACAAGGCAGTCTGCTGCAAAACAGAAGTTCTGCCCAGCATGAGAAGACATGAGGATTTAAAAGGAAGAGCAGCAAAGAGAAGGGGAAACTACCATGGATTACAGTAAGGCACACATTACAGTATTGTTTTATGTTAAAAAAATCTGAGGGTTTAATGTCACTTTAAAATAAAAAATCAGTTCCCAGCAGGGCTGGATTCCTGGCAAGGCCACCGAGGCCCGGCCTCGGGGCGGCGCTGAGCAGAGGGGCGGCACAGGTTTGAATCACCTGACACCCGGAAACATAGAGTTCCGGGCGGTAATTTACTTTCTACATTTAGCCCTGCTTTGCACAAGCAGAGCTAAATGTAGAATAGGAGAAATTACTTGTTTCTTTACAAGTGTTCTCGGCAATGTTGCCGAGAACACTTGTAATCAGAGTTCCGGTCCGTTCTCCCCCCGCCGCCCCCCTCCCTTCACTGCACTTACCTCTCTCCATGCTGCATCCTCCTGGCTCCGTCCTCGCCGCCTTTCGAATGGAGAGCGGTAAGCAGAGCAGCAGGGTTAAAAGTAACCCTGGCGCTCCGTGTAGACAGTGAGAGGGGAGAGCTGTGCTCTTCCCCTCTCACCTGTCACAGGAGTTCCAGCATAGTGCTGTGCTAGAACTCCTGTATTGGAGGTGACAGGTTCCATAAAGAGAACCCGTCACCTCCAAATGCTATCACACAGCAACTTGTTAGCTCCTGTGTGATAGCAATAAAGTTTAGGTAAAAAAAAAAAAAACAATTGATAAAAAAATAATTACATAAACAAAAGTAAAAAAATAATAAGTAATAATAATAATTGCATTAAAAAATAAAGTAATACATAAAGTAAAAAATAGTAAGAAAAATATTTTAAAAAAAAAGAAAATAATTATAAATAAAAAATAAGTTTAAAAATTATAAAAAAAAGTTAAAGATGACAAGATAAATACAAATTTAAAAAGTAAAAAAAAATTAAAAGTGATAAAGTTTTTTTAAAAAGGAGAGAAACAAAAAAAAACCGTACAAAAATTAAAACCAACCCTGCAGCCCCCGCATTCCCTCGGCGGGGAGGGCATTGCCGAACCCGGCCTTGGGGCGGCAGGGAGGGTAAATCCGGTCCTGGTTCCCAGTATATATGTACAGAATGGTGAAGTCAGACACATGAAGGGATATGGGTAAGTTCACTGTTAGATTTAATTACATCATGTCAATTGGGTAACTATGTCCAGCCCAATGCAATGGTTTAGTGTGTCTAGAAGCAGCATGCTGCTACAGAGGAAGTCACAGCGAAGACCACTGCCAGTGATGTTGCTGCGTGCTCAGTAAACAGGAGGAACAGAAGGGTGGCTACGCTACTACTGATTTGAGAGCAGGTGGTTTAGTACTGTTCCCTGTTAAAGAAATGCAAGAGGCAATGCAAAAACTGGCACGAGCAACAGGTAATTAGGGTAAAAAGCTACAACAAAGGCTAAAACTCCAAGACTTTAGATTTCTAGAGTAATTGCCAGCTATATGCAAGAATGAATTTAGGGTTTACATACACTTTAAAGAGACCCTATCGCCAGACCAGTAAGGTCTCTAAAGTGTATGTAAACTCTGATACAGAGTATCACATTTCAGCAACAATCTTCCCACATTATTATATGTATATTCAACACATTTTATGCATGTTATTTACCTTTATAAGCCTTCCTTTTGTAGACATCCAGAAGCCCCGAGTCTGCTGTTTATTGAATTTGATGTCAGGAGCTTTTTTCAATCTTTTTAACACAGAGGAACTCTTGAAGTAACCTTCCATCTCAGGGAACCTCTGCTAATAGTACTATGTGTACAGCTCGCAATACATTAGCATGATCATCCGTGAGAAGATTTCCCCCTACAACTAGCTAACAGATCATTGTTGGCTGTGGTTACTTATCAAAGAGTCAAAAATTGCTCATAGAACCCGTAACAGCCTCTGGAGGAACCCTAGGATTTTACAAAACCCTGGTTTAAATAGGCTGCTCTGTACTATTCCCCTTTACTCCTCCCCTGCAGCTACACAAAAGTTTCTGTAGGGAGGTAAGGGGAGGGGCAGGGAGCTAGACCAGCACAGACAGTAATTAGACACTCCCATCAAATTAGTTCCTATTGTGAGGATTAGCTCCAAATAGTAGCGCATAAAGGACGCATCCACTCGCTGTAATCTTCATTCAAGGGCTTCCTTGCCCACTTTTATTAAATGAAAGTCCACAAAACAGAACAATTACCCTCGCAGGGGTTCTTTAGCATCTCATGGTAGCACCTGCCCATCCAGCCTCCTGGCTTTGCATTGGCAGCACCGCTGCTCTGGCCTTAGACCTTAGGCCACTGTCTGTTCCTCCAGACAGCCTCAGTCATGTGCTAACCTGCACACTGGGGGTTCTTCCCAATCCACAGCACCCTGCTGCACTGGACCCCACTCTGTCTCCTGGGTGGGACCTTCCTGTCTCCCAGGTGGAGTCTTGAACCCTTCCCAACAACTTTAATTTAAAGGCTGTGCACACCTGTGCCATCAGCATGCGCTGGCCACTCAGATTCTGGACACAGGAATGGAGATAACGCAGTGGCACTGCCATGCACTGCCACACTATATATACACAATTCAGCCAGCATGCTGAATTTCACTGTTCCAAAAACAAGCATATAGATACCGTGTTCAGTTGAATAAAAGGCTGTAGTCATCCAAGCCTCAAAATCAAAGAAGTCAAATTTGCTAGCAAGTTCAAAGGCACATTGCAAGTAAATAAAAACTAAATATTTTTTCTCTTATCTTGGAGTAAAACAAGTAAACATGGGCATCTAAAGTGGGCATATGAAGACAAAATGAATAAGCAGAATTTACCTTCAGTGAAAACCACATTTCAGAACAGTAGATCAAAATAGATACAGTAACCAGTTTAATGCAAGTGGTGTTAAAAGAGAACTATGGGGTAAGTGTTTTTCCCCTTTGTTCTCTTAAGGGTCACGAAACGACATATACTTGCGTCCTCCCGAGACCCAAAGCTCAGTATATCGTGAGCTACAGCTCGCGGTATTCTGAGACCGCCACAGCCGGGACGGATCCCGACAATGCTGTAGAGATCCACCCAGCTGCGTGAGTGACAGCTGGCTCTGCCAGCTGTACCCGCCCCCTCCCCCGTCCGTTCCTCCAGTCAGCGCTGGAGGATCGGAGCGGGAAGGGGGGAATCCCTACAGGGAGCCGTGACTGACAATCACTGCTCTCTGCAGGGAGATGATAGAGAAGTGAGCAAGCGACGGTATGTGTTCGCTCACTTCCCGATCTATTGAGCCGACGTGTGACAGTGTCATTGTCACGCGTCGGCTCGAACTATGAGGATGAGTGATTTTCACATGAATTATACTTGGTGTCAGCCTCTTTCAGTTCCTGTACTGCAGACTGGGGAAGGGATGAGTAGCATGTAAGCCAATCAGGTGTGTTGGAGTGCAAAGGGGATGAGCAAAGTTACGGAGAGATAAGCTCAATACCCTGCTTCTCTTTTCAATGTCCATTCATGGGATGGAAAGTGAAAATGCAGCAGAGAAAGATTAGGTCCTCTCTCCTGCCAGGAAGGACTGTGCTGTGTGGAAGAGCAGTGTGATTGTTAGAATTGGATGCACAGAAATACAGATTCTATGGCAGGTAAAACAACTCTCTTCAGTGTATTTAGTTGGTTGCCTGGAGTTTAGCTGTAATGGACCAATAGGGAGGCATGGGAGAGATAAGTCAAAAACTTAAGCTATTGAGATCTCTGCATCTACTATTCATTTTAATTGCGATTTTTACACAGTAACATCTGCTGATATGTTTTCATATTAAATGCTCAGTTTTGAATTTTCCAGACAGACGCAGATGTTATTGATAGCATAACTTTACCAAATTGTATCCAGTAAGACAGAAAAGTGAAATTTCCACTTGTGCAAGTCGTATCTGTTAGCTATAATGATGGTTTCTAGGCTGTCTAGGTTTCGGTTTATTATTATTATTCTTTGTTCTTTGTGCAAGTTTTATCAGGGGTCTTGGCTATATTTGCCTCATTTTAAGACAAGTGTTGGGTTATTTTGTACTTAAAATCTGGCAGCCCTGCTCAGATTCTTCCATTATACCTGAACAGGCTTTTGTACTATCTGCCTATCACTATCTAACAAGAAAAGATTTTTAGTGCTTCCATATATGAGGTGTAGCTACAGGTGCCTACTATTAAAAAAAGTTGCCTAGGGATTGCGCCTAGGACAAAGTATTAGATGTATCTACAATTCTCCAATGACAAAAAGAAACTCTTCCCCGAAAAGGGAACACATCCCCTTGGCTGAGTGATTACAGGTATAAGGGAACAAGATCCCTCCTCATACTATCACAAGTTAACAAAAGAAGGAATAACAGATTTTTAGAAGACTATAAAAGTACTTATATTCATACTCATACATATTGAATATTTAATCAATGTATGTATTAGGGGTGAGGAAATTAACGATTAATCCGTCGATTAATCGTTAATTTCTTTGATCGATCAAAATTATTTTGATCGATCAAAGTTCCTCACCTCTCCGCCGGCTTCCGGGTCTTCCGTCGGAGATCCGGTGACGTCACGGACATCGACGTCACCGGACTCCTCCCCCCCTCCCCGAGTGGCTCTGTCGGCTACCGAAGGGAAGGGGGGAGGAGTCGGGTGATGTAGTTGTCCGTGATGGGTAACAAAGGGAAGGAGAGAGGAGTCCGTTGACGTCGATGTCTGTGATGTCACCGGACTCCTCCCCCTTCCCTTCGTAACCTGACGGGATCCCTTGGGCCGGTGAGTCTCCTGCTTCATTAGTGCATCGGATGTGTGGACAATATGTACATACTACAAGGCAGCTAAAATAAAAATTAAATAATATGTGTCATGTAAAATCTACTACCCTGTTAGAAATCTACTATCTGCTACCCTGGTGAGACCCCCTCAGAGCCCTGGTGAGTCCCCACAAAGCCATGGTAAGACCCCATGGAGCCCAGGGCTCTGTGGGATATTGCCAGGGCTCTGTGGGGTCTTGCCAAGGCTCTGTGGGGTCTAACAAGGCTGGTTAGACCCCACAGAGCCCTGCTACCCTGGTGAGGCCCCCTCAAAGCTCTGGTGAGACCCCACAGAGCCCTGGTTTAATCAGGGCTCTGTGGGGTAGTATGTAAACACAATAAATGTGAAATTTTATTGGTATTGGTGACAGCCATCGGTTGAGTGCACTCTTGTTTCAGGCAAATGCTGATCATGTTTTTCCTCCAGGGTTGGC
>NW_017306272.1:3906605-3932217 GCF_000935625.1 Nanorana parkeri
TTCCTTCAGAAAACATGCTCACCTGCCCAGTGAATCAAGCACTGTCCTGCTGTGATGCGCTTGGTTTCCACAGGCCGGGACCTGTGCCGACATCTTTCTTCCTTCCTGTGATCAAGAGCCGGCTGTCTCTTCCAGGTTCTTGCACCTAGTCCCTGATACTGTGTCCCCAGGTCCATCCTCCAGCCCTGTGTGTCCCTGGTCATGCAGCCTCCTGGAATATGTGACTAGGATATCTCAGGAGGCTGCAGGAGCAGTACACGTTATTCTCGCTTAGGCAATGGGGCAGATTGGAGTCTTCAAAAAAGAGTAAACCAATTGGTTTTCTTTATATTGCAGAGGGGGAAGGGTTGCCCAAAAAGTAAAGGCCTCTTTAAGGTGGCATGTTTGGATATGGCCATGCTTCCTTTTATAAGCACCATATAGATAGTTACTCATAGCTTCTGAACCAGCTTGTGTGACCCTTCTTCCATGACTGGTTCCATTTCTTTGCCAGACGACTGCTGTTGGGTAGGATTTACAATCTCTTCTTAATGTCAGTCTTAATACATTGTTATAAAGAAGGACAGTGATGTTTGTCCTTGGTGATAAGACACTAAAGATGTATACTGGTTACAGTAGTAAAAACGAATTGAAATCTGAACGTGTATCATTGTAAAACTCCCACCTCTGAATACAGAGTCTTATATTACAAACCTTGGCAGTACAAGCGCAAAGAAACATCATCTGCATGGAAACGATGGCACACACCTATCTGTGTATATAAACCACAGGCGCACAGCCTTATAACAAATTCTACAACTCTGCAAGTTGAGGACACTTCTGTTATTGCTGCAAATGTGGAATCATAACATGTCAAAGGCAGCAGAAGGCTAATGGAGTGTAAAATGAAAACATCATTATTCTGTCCCACAGATTTAAAGTTCAGTTCTCTTCATAAATGTCACTTCATCATTTGTATCAGGACTTCGCCTATCCCTGATCTAGTCAACCTCTTACACTACAGATGCCAGATACGTGATTCAGATGGCGCACACTGCGTTTTCCTGCTAATCATTCTGTAGTCATGTTGAAAAGGTCAGATACAGTGTTAATACTAAAAGGAGGAAACATATTTAAAGTGCGACTACAGCGTACAGCCCTTTCCCCCAAAAAAAATCTTTCTTCAAATAATCCACCACCTCATATACTAAATATTGATGCAGCGATAAGGGTGCTACTTACAACTTTCACTGTAGGGGCCACGTGTAGAGTGCCACCATCTTTGCTGATGACATCAGGCTTGGAGGCAGGCTATCTGTAGTTCTGAGAGGGAGCTGACTAACTACATCTAACTAGGTGCACTCCCACCCTCCCTTTACCTTGACTAGATCCACAATTGCTGAAACTAGAATTCTGCCCCTTCTGGTCACATTTAGGTAAAGGGACAATTCTCAGTTCTCTGTTCTCAGTGTGCGAAAATAGACATGTTAGCTATCTATAAACATAAGAAAATCTAGTGCTACCAGCACAACCTCTTCCCTTTTATAAAAGCCCCTTTATTCACACTGCATTTTATGAAGAGGACTGGTTGTGCTGGCATCATTGACTTTTCAGTAGTGTTGTGTGTGCTGGCCTTGCATGATGCTAGATCCAGAACAAGAATGGTTCAACGTTCACCTATTCAACTATATACACTGTAGACATATGACGGGGCTTACCAGAGTTGTGTCTGATACATGTGGTACAAAGGATTGGCGATTGTTTTTTTTCTAGTGACATCTGACTTTGGGATTGCTTTACACACATATACATTTTTATTTTTAAAGAAGATACATACAGCTGTTTCAGGCTTGTTGACCATCATCAGTGCAGTGCATGAAAACAATGGCTTCTATGGTGTAGGTATAACCTCTGTGTTAGACACTGGTTCCGTGAAGGGGTTTTTGGTTCCATTTGTTCTGTCCTCACCATAATATTCTGGGTTATACTTTCTCATTGGTCACCAAGCCCTATGTCTTAGAAGCCATTGTTTCCAGATACTGCATTGATGAAGGCTATAAGCCTGGAACAGCTGTATGCACTTTGGAATAAATGAGTCTATAATATTAGGTTGCATGTGTGCTATACACCAGCGGTACAGTTAACCGTTGGGGTTAAAAGGAATGATTTGCATGGCTTTGCCACTTGTTTGCAATATGGAATATTAGTTACTTTTTTGATATGTGATGGAATCATACATGTGAATACCCTCTGTCCTAGAAGGGCACTGGTTCAGTGGAGGGCTTTTTGGTTCCTTTAGTCCCTCCTCATTTTAACCTTCTAGGTTATAATTTCTTTATTAGCAACTGAAGGACTGGCTGATGATTGGATTGTACATGCATGCTGTGCTGTCTGTAGACAGTTTTAGTAGCTCTAAATTAATCATACCATGTTTTATCCTTACACAACGCTGTGAAAGTCAGTCCAGAAAAGATTTATGGCAACTCTTTATAGTCACCTCAGCTTTGCCTCAATACGAGGCATAGGCCAGAAGTGGCTCCGAAAGCTCCTGCACTCTCTTTATTGCAGAGAGGTAATGGAGTCTGCATATGCTGTGAAACAAGCCTGTGGATTTCAAGACCACCCTGATAGTTGTAAAGTTTCTTTGTCCGACCACTTTCTCTAACCATCTTCAGAAATATCTCTCTTAAGTAATTCTAATGCACCTAGAGCTGCCACAGCGGGTGTCAGCGGCTGGCACAAAGATGATGTTTAGCCACTCTTTTTATGCACAAAAGATAAAGAAGAAAATTATCCATCCATCTCTTTATTAAGTCTTTAAAGACATTGTGGGAACTGAATGACTCACTTTCAATGCCTGATGCATCCAAACCATAACAGCTTCTGAAAATGTCAATTCACAATTTGACCTCTGCTGAAGAAAAACCATTTACTACTGTTATAAAGCTTATACAATGTCACGTTCCTTTATGGGGGGGTTTTCTCCAAAATTGTGTTTTATATATATATATATATATATATATTGTATATGGGTTCAAGGTTGTTTGAGATATACTGTACAATAAGTGTAAATTAAAACTATCTCTGCTGCTCAAAAATACCAAATTCAGTTTTCCCATTTTCTAGTCTACTCCTCCAAAAACTAGTTATTTGTTTCCTGCAGTTAAAGCGCCTATGTCAATGGGCATTTGTTTGCGTCAGAATTGCTCCTCTCTAAATACCAGTCGATAGGAAAGCAAATGCAGCTTGATAAAGGTTAGAAGGGGGTAAAATCACCTGTCACTCAACTGTAAATGATATCAGAAGTGTAAAAACCTGATCTCAAATAGAAGATGAATGCATGGGAAACAACATTTCATTTGCCCATTGACATAAGCTCAAAGTTGTATGTCAAAGGGCCTTTATAATCTTGCATTCTACTGGGAACACAATACTGTCTCCCAGACGCTTTTGGGCCAATGTCCCCAAAACATTGACACACTCATGTACAAAGCCAGTATGATAACAAGGTTAGTAAAATATCGCTATGATTGGAATGAAGGAGGAGAATTGAACCTGACCTGACCTGACCTAAAAAAGGCTTCAGCTCCTCTCCAAGCCCAGATTAATTCACCAATATTTGCACTAAGCCCAACCCATTGTCAAGCAGCTGTCATGGCTCCAGTGAGCAGTAGAGGTTCGAGGGAAGTCAAGGCTGTATAGCTTTATAGTGACACAGAGATTAATTTGAAAACTGATTCATTACATCTGCAAAACCACTGATTGAAAAATACTTTTTGGCTTTCAAAGTGCAGTTTGAGTGCAGTGAAGCTGTCAATGAGGATTGCATACAAGTGCATACATTTTACCTGAAACATTGAATAAAATGAGCCAGTTCTTACAGGCAGTTATGTGAGACAGCGCTGAGCCAAAGCTACTCTGGTGTGAACAAGCTCTAGCCCAGGTACTTGCAGGAACTAGAAGGTGTCTCACATCAGCGCTGTTGTTACCATAGGCATCTATAAGAGCCAGTCAGTTCTGTAACAAAATACAAAATGAAGTTCCCTGAAGAAGTAGATGCTGGGGTTCCCTGTCAGGAGTTGTGCTTCCTTTTTCTGACCCCTGCATCACTGATTAGTCCTGTAATGAAGCAGAGGTTGGGAGAAACAGTGCACGTTGGGGTACACAGGCATCTGACACTGCAGGAAATGCTGAATACTGAAGAGTCTGACCAATGCTGCAACAGTTGATCGGAGGAGACACAGGATGCTGAGGAACGTAGTATTGTACCTCTTCTTTTGCAAGGAACTTCCTTTTGGATTTTGTTACGGAACTGACAGGGTCACTTTAAACGTGCATGAACATGTATTTATTTTCTTAATGCCTTATCCAAAGTTGGAATGGAACATTCGGTAATAGAGATTATTCATGATGTGCAAAAAATGTACAAATCGTATAATCCCACTTAATGGGCAATGACACCCAAAAATGCTACCTGCCCTGATTTCTAAATACATGCCGAGCTACAGTGCATGGTTGTGACTTAGCCACATAGTAATGAATAGGATTTCTGCTTGCAATGCATTTTCATATTGCAGGAAACCAAAGAAGTGTAAGTATGCCCTGAAGAAAATCTGGAGTGTCTTCAGAAGATATTCTACTGGTGTTATTGTAACATCACAATGTATTTTTATTATGACTTTCACTTCAATGCATGCTTTCTATACCATATTTTCTTTCATTTATACTACCTTTATAGGTATGTACATTCTTCCCCTAGTCCTAACCATCTTGTCTTGAATTATATTGTAACTGTAATTTCTTTCTTATATTGAAAAGTGCTGCACAAACTTTTAGGCTGGGTTCACACCATTTTCCGGACCAGATCTGGAACATAGTGCATTGCGTATGCTGCATTTTTACCGCCATTTTGCAGCAATTGGAAAATTATTATTATTTTTTTACGCTTAAAATGGTTTTACAGGTGCGTTCCATGCGTTTATGATGCCTTTTGATGCGTTCCAGTGCATTCCAGACCAGACAAAATAGGACGAACAGTATTTTTCTGGTCTGGTCTGGTCTGGAACGGACTGCGCTGGTGGGAACAGAGGCCAGAAATAGCATAGAGATACATTGGGATGCATTTTGGGTCCGGAAACAGTCTGGTCTGGTCTGGAGGTAATCTGGATGTGGTGTGAATGGGCCCTAAGTGCTATATAATAATAATAATCATCATGATCATCATCGTAGTGTGTACTTGTAATGTAATTAACATAATAGCTACATAGAGATTTTATTGTCAGACAGGTACAAGTACATGGGGGTTTTTACTAAAACATTTATCACCCATGTTCGTTTAGCAATCAATCACACGTGATCCCAGGCGATTTTAGTAGTGCACTCCCTCTAGCAAAAATCACTCATGTGCACCCAGTCTTAGTGAAATTATAGAGTTTCTTTATACACTAGAGAGGAACAGATAAGCACAATCCCTGTCACTAATGTAGGAGCTGGGGTTGCAGCAGTCAAAGCTGTGACTGGACCCCTGCTCAAGGGAAGCGGAGCTGGCTGGCTAACCATATAAAAAGTATGCAGAGTTGATGTTTCAGATGGTATTTAGTTATATGTCATCAGTAGGAGGAGGAGAAGAGTCCCTGCACTAGGCCTGTTACTCATCTGTGCAGTTCTGCCATAAAGCACATGCTTTTTGGCATGTTCTGCAGAGATATTAAGGTTGGCATAGCAAGTGGCCAGTAAGGTGATGGAAATCCCCAGCACACAGTATAGGGGTTACCCAAAAAGTTGGTGCTAGGGTTGCCACCCGTTCAGGATTCACCCAGACAGTCCGGTTTTTGAGACTTGTGTCCAGGTGTCAGGCAATTTTTTGACAGATGCAGCTGCCTGAGGTCCGCAGCAAGCGCGGGACCTCAGACATGTGCAGCTGCCTGAATCAGCATTTTCCTGTGAGCTGCTGGTGCAGACCGGCCCGCGCAACTCCTCCTCCTCCGGCTCCTTCCTGACAGCACACTGCCTGCCTCTGGACCCCTGGTGAGACCACAAATGACCTGGGGACACTGATCTGCCATTAAACAATAACAAATGGGCGGAGACGGCTGTGACATCACGGCCGGCTCTGCCCAGTTGTTGTTCATTGGCTGGGACCTGCTAGAAGACTCTGGCAATATTTATTTATTTTTCATTTTCCTATTTGTTTACATTTTGAAAATAATTTTAGAACTTTTTTTTTACATTTATTTAACTGTTTTGCTATTCTGCTCGGTACCTCGGAGGGATCGAGCAGAATAGCCGAGCCGGCATTTCGGCTATTCACTCACTGCCGTTCGGCCCCTATAAGAACGGAGCTTCGGATCAGCCGATCTTGATATTGGATCGGCTGAGTCGAAGTCCTTCTGCACCAGGGGTAGGTTACACAGCGAGAAATCCTCCCCGCTGTGTAACCTGTCATGGACGGAGCGCCTCAAAAGTGAGGAGCAAGTCAGGGACAGGGAGCCTACTCCCTGTTTCCTCCCTTCCTCCTTTACACTAGCTTGGGGGTGGAGCTTTTTCCGGTGGGGCGGGCTTCGTGCGGCAGGGGCGGGGCTGGGGAATGCCTCACCCGCACGTCACTGTTCTGCAGAGCATGTTCAGCTGATATAGGGCTGAAATTAACCGTACAAGGCTGATGTGAATAGCCGAACAGCATTAGGCTCACTTCACTTTGGCTGGGTTATTAACTCAGCTGCCTTCAGCAGCTTTGTGAATAACCCCCTAAGTCTCTATTTCTTTTATGTACTTTTGCTGATCTCTGCTAATATTTTAAAAGTCCTTGTGCTCCCAATCCTGACATGTTTCACCATATTTGGAACGTGCTATGTCAGAGTGCTCATGTGTATTGTACACATTTTTCAAAGTTCAGTTCCCACATAAAGACATTTCATGGCATCTGAAACGGATAAGGCCTGTAAATAACTGTGTCTGTTGTATTTACCTTTTAGTTCACTGAGGTATGCATTAGAGCCCAAGCTCAAGGCAAGCACAAATATGGTTCACATTTGTTGTTCCACAGAGTTTATTAAACCCATTACAGACATTTTACACTATAGTCCTAATCGGTATCACATCTGTAAATACGCACAGCTGAGTGCAGGTCTGTGTGCCAAGCTCCACAGGTGATGGTCTAGAGCCACGGTGGGAAAATCGCTGTACAACAGACTTCAAAACCCTTAATTAGTTGGACAACCATAAGTAGCAGTGACATCAAAGAGACACGACGAGGGCCTAGAGCAGGATTAGGGCCTCAGTCCTCCCTGTATTTAGTGCAGAATATATAGCACACAGGCTGATTTCCTTCCTGTGAAGGTAACCATACTTTCATTCCAGTACAATCTCCGTCAGGGGCATGTGATGAAAAAGAACGCCGTAGATTTGTAGACGAGAGTGATTAACAATTCATGAATTACAAGGTCAGCCACATGCAACAGATTTTCTTTCAGTAATTTTAAAGTCAAAATGTTTTTAAGTTATTTCAAATGTTGATTAAACCACTTACAATGGATTCCTGGAGAATCAGTTGGTTCCCTGAGCACTGGCCCTGATATCCTGTTTTAGGGTGGTTCCTTTCCCTTGCAGTGTCCTATGGAGCCACAGCTAGAAAGCTGTGTGTGTCTTCAGACAGACACAGCAAGACAAGCCACTCCTGTCCCCCCTGCTCCCCTCTCTTTTCTCCTCCTTCCTTACATCTTCCTTCTCCCTTCACCAAACTAGTAGATAGACAGCTGCTGGAGACTGCTCTGTCTCTTGTGATCTTGTACTAGACAGGAAGTTCAGGCTGTCTGGGTGAATCCTGAACGGGTGGCAACCCTAGCCCCAGCTTCTTGGATACGCCCTATACTGTGTGCTGGATATTTCCATCACCTTACTGAGGGAGTTGGAGCCAAATGTTTGGAAATATGATGACTGTTAGTGCTTGGGCAAAAATGTAAAGAAATACTTTGCTGGGCAAAAAGACTGAGGGGGGAATTTATGAACACTGGAGCAGACAAATTCTGGAGCAGCTAGGCATGGCAGCCAATCAGCTTCTCTCTTCAGTTTGTTCAGTTAAGATTCGAAAATGTAAGAGAGAAGCTGATTGGTTGCACAGCTGCTCCAGATTTTCTCTGCTCCAGTTTTCATAAATCCTCTGAGAGTTTAATACAACTTTAGTGCCCCTTTCACGCGGCGTTCCATCACGTCCCCCTGTCACTTTTTCATTTGGACCTGATTGGAAGCTCAATGTTAGTCTATGGGCAGTCGGAGGAAAGCAGACACATGTCCGTTTACATGTGATTGCCTCCAAGTCCATCTAGGTCCAAAAAAACAATCAAGGGTAATCGGATGTAAACAGACACATATGCGCTTACATCCGAAAGCCCATAGACCTAACATGGGTAAAGCTAGTGCAGTTTTCTCCTTCATCACAAGATGGAGGAAAAAAACAAACGAACATGTCAGATGTCACAAGACTGAGGGTGCATTCACACCAAATTCGGAAGGAAATTGCAAGTCAGCGGAAGTTCAATTGACTTGCAATTGTACCTTCCAATTTCCTTCCAATCCGTTGTGTTGCGATCCATTTTTCAATGGATGCTAACGGAAGGGCACTGAATAATGAATGGGGGTGAATGGGGCTAGTTTACACCAGATCTGTTGCGTTACATTGCGCTGAAAAAAGTAGTGCATGTTCTACTTTTTTTCTGTGGAATGGAGCAGCATGAACTAGCCCCATTCACACCCATTCATTTTTCGGTGCCCTTCCGTTAGCATCCATTGAAAAACGGATCACAACGCAATGTATGCGGTGTGAATGGCCCCGGAAATCTGTTCCAAATTGCTCTAATCAGTAGGGATATCTGTTTGCAGATCCCCTTCTGCTCAAAATGGACACCACCCATGTGAAAGGGGACTTAGTCTATGACAGAATGAAGTACAGGGCTATGTTCAAACAATGTTTACAGAATATAGTTATATGTGGTTGGGGTATACTAGGTTTATTTTTTTTACTCTATTTGCCATATTGCTTGCCAATGAGCTGGGGAAATCTCCCATGTATCCCAAGCTTTGGAATCATTTTTCCGGATGACTCTAAAATGGTAGAACTGCTTCTGGTCTTGCATATGGTGACAGCAGAGCAAAAACGTTCTTCCCCTAGCTGTAAAATCTCCCATCTCTTGTTACAGGAAGAGTGTCAACCTAGGATTGATTATCCAAAAGGAAGTATAAATCTGCATTGAAAGGACAATGGCAGATGGGCGGAGCTGGGAACTGAGAAGATCTTTATCAGATTCCCCAATACATATGAAGCTTGTGGACAACTCATCACATTACCATCTACCAAAAACTCAAGTCTAAAGCTGGCCATACACTAATAGATGCTGCAGGCGCACCGAACTAAATGTAGCCAGTGCTCTCGTCAGAATACTCAAACTGCTGGCCGAATATCCAAACTGCTGGCAGAATACCTGAACTACTGGCAGAATACCCGAACTGCTGGCAGATTGGCTGCAGGCATTTTTTTCCACCTGGCTCCTACAAGAGTCAACTGAATTATCGACTTTTGTTGAGCCGGGTGGTGCAGACAGGGCCATACCCAGCTCAAATTTTAGGCCCTTCCAGCACCACCCATTTGACAAAATGCCTACCAATATAGCCAATGAAGATGGCTTCATATTATTAAAAAATCTCAGGGCCAACTTATAAAAGTGTTCTCAGCCATGCTTATTTAGAAAGCAGCTTGTCATTATAGGTAACAGACAAGTAAAGAAAGACTGGCTGTGATTCTGGATATACGTTGAGAAAGGGATGTAACCTAATGTGCTCAGAGGTAGAAATAAAAGGAGATTCTTGGAAGAAAATCCCAATACTTAGCATTCCTGGCAAGGCAAAATGTAGATACTGTGCCCTGGAGATCAAGCTGCTCATGAAATACAGACTAACAAGATAAACAGTTAGGAGTAAGCTTACCAAGAAACTCCCCGGCCACATATAAAGAGACCGTCCAACTATGACTGGCTTAAGTACATGACAGAATGTTCACTGTTAGCAATGTAAGCCATGACAATACTCAGGCTGCTGCTTTCTGTTAGCAACCTGCGTCCTACATTGTACTCTCCATTTGGCTGGATCATGTCATAGGTGTGCAGCACAGACATCACATATATAGTAAAGGGCAGCCTCTTTCAACCAGCTGCACCCCGGGGTTTCCTTTCTCAGGGGTGCCTTCAACTTTTCACACAGAGCCATGCATTTCCATGGTGCAGGACAGCCAGCTATGCAACCCCTTCAAATCCATACCAGACCCCTATCTAGGATAAAGAGCCTGTATAGACTTTACGGGGAACCACACATAGTTTTTTTACTTACAATTTTAGACTGGGGCGCCTCAAGATTCTGCACACTTTTAAAGGGAGCCGTGAGTGAAAAAAGGTTGCGAAACACTGGTGTAGACACTGAGAAAGGGAGCCTCACCTGCACTGTTGGACCATTGACCTGCATTAGACATGAGGATGCAGAGAGACAGTTCACAGCTGGAGTGGCGGGGGAGAGAGGTGAGCGCTGACCACCGTAGGACCAAGAAAAACTACCCCTAGACATAACAAGCACATAACCCTTACTAGGTTACTAGGTGGTAACCTAGTAAGGGTTAAGAACTAGGTTATTAGGGGGTAAAAGCCTAGTTCTTTCTTTACCCAGAGTTCTTTTTTAATCCCTGCCAAAATCAAGCAAGCCATTAAACCTCATCTGTGTAAAGCCATGCTCACCAATTTATGGTCCCAAACCAGGACTACAGTGTTCAGTGACAGCTGGTGGAAATAGAGCATGCAAGTGACTGACAGCAGTAGTACATACTGTCCTGCTCCTCCCGGTAGAGATGGCTCTCATTAAAGCTCACGTTCAGCCTTTTTCATTCATATGCTTTTTCTTCTCCCAAAGTGTGGATGAGCCACTTGGTTTTCTAAACAGTTGGACGGCCTCTTTATATGCAGCCAGGGAGTTTGTTAGTAAGCTTATTCAGAATTGTGTTTCTATCTATAATTACATTCTCCAGTAACACATGCCAAAACCACATTAATTAGGGGAGTACTCCAAAGGCGCATACTGTATAAGCCCGGACCAGATGTTCATTTTTCTCTGCCCCAACTGGTTTTAATTCTTGGTGAGTGTTTGATGGAGGGGGCGGCTTGGAGATCGTTTAAACATTTGCCAGAGTGCCATTAACATCCCGTGACTGGAGGTGGAAAATGTCCTGCTTTGTTTTCTGAAAACTATACGATATTTTTTCCTGCTTCTACCACAGAGTAGACAAGGGATACATTACACTGGCATGTGGCTGCGTAAAAACAATGTTCATTTTTCGCTCAGTTTTTTAGTATCATTATTTACGGTACAGTGAGACTGAAGCACTGTTATTTCAATCCATTACTCAGTCTGGAATGTAAAAGGATTTGTCCTGTAATTGGTTTACTTTTACATTACACATATACAAAGGTACAGTGCTGGAACTGTACATTGTTGTGCTTTACTGCTCTTTTTTAGCCATGCAAGTATATGAGTCGACCGACTCATTGAAAACAATGCACTCCCTGTGTGGCTGCTATGTCCTCTTTAGAGAGACCTAGGGGGTTATTCACTAAGCTGCTGAAGGGTTTAGCCTTCGGCTCGTTATCGCTGCAGAAACGAAGGGCTGCTGTATGCCCTATTCACAATAGCCCGTACAGCAGCCGAAGTAAACAGCCACGGCGAGCACACAGCCACAGCGGGGAAAACAGTCTGCCGAACCGGTCTGAATCACCTGCAAGTTGTAAAAAAATCAAATTAAAAAAGAAACAGTGTGGGGTCCCCCTCCAAAATCATACCAGACATTTTAGGTCTGCTTTGAATGTTAGATGGGAGCCCGATGTAAGAAATTTAATAAAATGCGTGGGGTTCCCCTAATTCATAACACACCCTTTAGGTCTCGTAGGAATTTTAAGAAGGACCCCAAAGCTCCAAAAAGGTACAAAAAAAGTGGGGTCCTAAAATCCCATAACAGACCGTTAATCTGAGCAGTGGCCTGGCAGGGCAGGACAGGAAAGGGGGGCGCTCCCAGGCCACATGCCCTTGGCCATTGGGAGGGTGCTTTTCAAGGAGGGACCCCCTGGAAAAAAGCACCTTGTCCCCATGCCGATGAGGACAGAGGCCTCTTCCCCACAAGAGCAGTAGATCACTGTTGCAGCGATCTGTTGCTGCAGGGGGAAGCAGGAAAGTGCTCTGCCCTAGTTAAAGATGCACCATGCAACACACCTACTGTGCATTACAGTGCAGCTGGTGCAATGCCTTGCCATCCATTTGAATGGCACCCCAAATGCATCTACTAGCCGCAGTGCACTCAACCATGCCACAACCTGTGGTACCGCAATACCGTGTTTCATGGTGCAGTTAAAAAAAGTAGTGCATTCCTTTGAATGACACACCTCCCAGCCGCAGTACGCTCAACCGCGGAAAGAACTTATTTTTTCAACCGTACCGCAACACATCCGAGTGCACAATTAATGCACAGCAATGGTACGAACGGGCCCTAGCACAATGCAGAAGCATTGCATTGCAGTATTCTACTATGGAGCACTATGAAGCAGAATCACACTTATTCTACTCCTGAGCTCAGTGCTGGATGGTTGCCGTCACTGACAGCCAGTAGTTCCAGCACTGATAGCCACTGGAGCTCTTGGGAGCTGTTAATACAAGGTACCAGGCCAAATAAATGCTAACCAAGTGCCATTTCAGAACAGCACCTAAGACTCTAGAATGGTAACAAAATCACTTTATATTTCCAAACAATATACTTCAATGTGGCTTCTAAATATCTTTTTAAGACACTCATTTTGGACCAAAACTTTTTTGTTTTGTTTTTTATGTTCGCTATAAAGATTTATAGGACCATATTTTTTTTGCAGACAAAAGTTGCTAACTTTAAAACACAAAGACAAAGAAACTGTAGCAATGTGGCCTGGCCTTGTCCAAAGTTTTCTGACTCACTCTAGAAAAATTATGGCATTCGGGTGCTTTGTGCAAACCAATTATTTACTGCAAAATACACCAGAGCGGTTAATTAATCTGTTTTTTGTTTGTTTATCCCGATTATCTCTTTGTTTTATTTTTGTCTCTTTATTTCTGGATATTACATGTTCCCATTTATGCACACACAAGCTTTTAAATACAATTTAATCTAAAAAAAAAATTGAATTCAGATACTTTGAGCAAAAGTACAATGTAAAAATTTTGCTGATGTTCTTATATATAAACCTCAGTAACTCTCTGGTTTTTCTTCCTTCCTTCTGGAGGGTGACTACTTTGGTTCCCCATAGTCCCTGTGTGTGTTCTAAAGCAGCCACTGCTCCAAGCTGGCTCCCAGGATGGGCTACAATCACAATGGGAGTGAGCTTGGAGTGGTGACTACTTTACAATACACACAGGGACCATGGGGAACATAAGTAGCCACCTTCCAGAAAGAAGGACAGTGTCCGCACCAATTCAGAGATGATTCGAGGATCTACAGTTGAGTGATGCACAAATAAGACAAACCTATTTTTTGGGGGATAGAGTAAGGGATGGTTATAACCCCTGTCAGTTTTTTGACCATCTGTGTCCCATTGGGGAGATTTCCCTTCACTTCCTGTCAAAAACAGAAAGGGTCCGAGATGGAGTTAGGTATGCTTTATCAGTACAGTACATATACCTTTACCTTCTTCTTACTTCATACTGTTGGTCCTACCCGGACTTTCTTAGTTCTTGAATACTTTTTATTCGTTTTGTATAAATGAAAATACCCAAATAAAAACTTATTGAATAAAAAAACAGAAAGGGAGAGGATATCTCTCCAAAGTGAAGGAAATTGCTGGTTATCACCAGGATCACCATTGGAAAATGTCCCCTCTATTCCTGTTCTGGGGACAACCCAAAATTTGAGATTTCCTCTTCACTCTCGGTTATAACGATCACCAGGATGAATAGAGAGGGGGAATCTGCCTAAAAGACAATTTTAAAAAACCTGATAGTGGTTCCTCTCCACTCTATCCGAATATAGAAAGTTTTGGAAACTATGTACTGTAGGTGCAGTCATTATGGATAAGTCTCTGATGTCTGGTAGGAATCCATGCAATGTAGATCTATGTTTCTGGTACAAAGTATTTTTTTAATGCTGCGCAACCGAAATAGCCAAACGCATATTTGTAAAGTGCCCATATAAACGGTAAAAAAAGAGCAAAAGATACAAAGAGGAAGTGACAAAGATAAGATCAGACACCATACGATTCCTGCTTTTGCCTTTGTAAGCCACGCCTGCCTCATCTCCGTGTCTCTCTGAAACTAGTTTCACTTTGATACTTAGAGCCTGATTTTGGAGCTGAGACTCACAAAGTGTTATTCCTCTAAAGATGGGGATAGTAGTTGGCTGGACTTTAGTTACAAAGCGATGCTAGGCATGCAAACAGGCACACAGTGGGAGCTTTTCTGGCTAACAAAGGTGATAGCAAGCATGTAGTGGTATCTGCTTTTCGGAAGGATTTTTACTTTAAAGGTTTACTTTAATCTCTACTTCCTGACTGTTGTATACTTGTATACTCTGCCACTGTATTGTAAACCTCAACAACTGTGCCGTCTTCAAAGGCTCACTGAAGGGGATCTCTGTGTTTTACAGGCACTGTAGCAGACAAGGCAGCACTTCAGCTGAATTCCAAAGACTTAAGCTGCGTATATCTTCCCTTGTGTATAGAAGTCACATAATTGCATTTTGTTTTCTTAATATAAACTATACATACATTGCGTGTGCATGCTTGCAGTACTGTGTAGATCACGGGATCCTTTGTGTTTATGTTGAAGTAGTATTAAAATGCTATTTATAAATAATGAATCATACCAATACATTGTAATGGGCCAATTGGAAATATACATACCCATTTCCTTCATTTTTCTCCCCAAGCACTTTTATAGCCAGGGGTGTCCCTAGACATGGTGGGGGGGGGACACGGTGGGACAAAAGTGCTGGTGCTGCATGCTATCAGTGTGGAGTGGGGGCTTGCCATCATCACGTGTGTGTCCCGCTCAGCTTCTGGTAACCAGTGAGGTCATTGGTTGCCAAGAGTTGAGCGGGACGCCGGCCAGAGCATTCGTGGTTGCTAAGAGCTAGGCAGGGAGATGTGTATGGCCCTTACCCAGGTCTTAGCAACCTGGGACGCTCTGGCCAGAAAGGAAGGTGGCAGACACACTTTAAACACTGCCTGCCGCCCCCCCTTGTGACTCGTAGAGATGCTGCCATGCATACAGTCATCATGCATGGCAGTTTCTGAACAACTGACTCCAGCTCTCTCCTTTCTTCTCCCCTGAGCAGTCTCCAGCAGCCATTCACCTACTAGCTTGGAGAAGGGAGCAGGAAGCAGAGGAGTGTCTTGCCTTGCTGTGTCTTTGTGTTTGTGGAGGCACACACAGCTTTCTAGCACACACATAGGATTCTGCAAGGGAAAGCAGACACCCTAAAACAGGATATCGGGGCCAGTGCTCAGGAAACCAGCTGATTCTGCAGAAAACAAAAACTTATAAACATCAAGGAGCAACGACCGCTGTAAGTGATTTGATCAGCGTTTGAAATAGCTTAAAACCCTTTTGACTTTAATATCACTTTAATTAATAACAGACAGAAGTATAAATGTGTTTATTACACATATTAGAGCCCATTATCACTAGCCCACCTGCTAAGACGCTGTGTTTTAGTGGACAGGCTAGTGCCTCCTGACATCTCCAGTGTGTAGGTGGTGGGAAACCTTGTTTTCCATGTGCCATAGATAGCAGTGACTGGTGTTCAGTTGCTGAAAAATGCCAGTCACTGCATATAGTGTGAATGGGCCCTTATAGCTTCCATTATCCTTACTGAGGGGCCACTAAGTTGAAGGTTTGATGATGTAACCGTCTCCGCAGCTCCTCAAGGAAACATTTATAAATGTGCCGACTTGCCATGGTGAAAACCTAGAGTACTGTAGCAGGTGTCTTGTATGGTGCCAGCTACCGAGCCACCATAAAGAATTTGGTGATCATATTCCCAGTAAGGGGGGAATTATTACAGGATTATAACACCTCCCTTCTACATTTTCTGTGGGCACACTTTGCAAATAATGACTTAACTCTGACTTGCCTGATCTGGATAGGTGATTCAATGAATTAGAGATTATTTGACAACTAGTATTTCCAGAAGGAGGTCAGCAATGGCAGCTAACCTAATTCACTCACAACAGCTTTCCTTTAACTAAGAAGCAGGTTAGGGGACAACAATTCATATTGGAAGCTCTATGCACCAATTACTGCTTGTATGTTTTCATGAGGTTTGGCTTTCGCATGATGTTTTCCTATGTGCTTTTGCTTTGTTGTGTCACTCCAGCATATTGTAACCTGCCCATACACAGTCTTCAAGCTTCTCGGCCTTCCCTTTGATTAAAGAACAGTAGTAAAACTATGGCCCCCCCTCGGTTGCAGCTCCCCTTCCGACAGTTTGATTAATAAGCTTAAAACACAAATTGAAATGAAAAGAGAAATGAACTCCAGGTGCCTGGGCACCTTGTGCACAAAGAGCCGGGCCTGACCGGCCATACAATGCCATTCATTCCCACACCTGAGGGATTGAAGGGAGCCAGCGTAATTGCTGTAACTCTTATTAATGTTCTGACATAATTCCTATTAATTCCACAGGGCTAGTAAATGCATTAAGACTTGTCAACATATTATTTGACACGGTTTATGATCTGTAGAATTATTCTCCTCTGGATTGGGCAGCGCTGAAGAAAGGGCCTGCTCTTTACCTCAGAGAAAGGTCTTTTCAGGCTGGCCAGAAGCACTTTTTCAAGGTGGTGATGCCTGAGCTTTTAATCAATAGCTAGCAGTGTCTTTGGTGTTAACAGAGAAGACAAAGTTAAAAAAAAAAAGGAAAGTGGAGTCAAGTTGTTAATATTGCAAAGTAATTTTAATTGGGCTTTCAGATTTGACTTGCATGGCTTCCTGCAACTCAGGCAGTATGATCAGTATCCATGCTGAATGACTGTAAAGAAAAAATGAAGCTCAGGTTAAGCCATGTTCATGTTTTATGCAGTAAATCCCAATACTGACTGTCACTTAAAGCTTAGGTCAAGGCAAAAAAAAAACAAACAAGAACATATTACATACATCTTTGCAATCCATGCACATTTCGTTATGTTTTATACAGTACAGAAGAATAGCTGTTGATGGGCCAGAAATTTAGTGTGCTCCCACCTTCCTCTTTGACATGACAACACAGTGGGGGGAATTTATCGAACTGGCACAGATGGAATCTGGAGCAGTTGCCCATGTCAGCTTCTCTCTTCAGTTTGTTCAGTTAAGCTTTCAAGATTAAAGATAGAAGGTGATTGGTTGCCATGGGCAACTGCTACAACTCCTCAGAGCATTTTCAGCTCTGATTTCTAAAAAAGGTGGTGTCAGCCCTGCCTATGTCTTTTCTGATGGAATACACAGAATACAGCCCTCTCTTCATCTCCATCTTCCTGTGGTCTCTGCCCTGGTGTACAGGCAGAGACCACAGGAAATTATGAACTCACACGATTCCTGGCCAAGTTATTAGGCAACTTTTACACTTATAAAACAGATTTAACAAAACGCTTCCAATGGCAAAAAGCAGCAAACTGGAGAATGTTGTTGTTAGGGTTTACACACACTTTAGAGATATTAAAACTGTTAGAGGTGCCTGCACATCCCTGCGACAGCTTTAATTGTTCCCGAATAACAGCAATTTCACACCATATGTGTTGGGGCTGAGCTGGTCGTTTTTCCCAGTGGTGTGCACTGAAAAAAAGTACTCCATGCAGTGCTTTTTTTCAGTGCAGTGTGATGTGACCCAGTACAACCGCCTTGCAACGCACTCTGCCCATAGAATGTAATGACATGTTACTTGTGACATTTCAATTAACTTCTAAAAAAAAGTACACAGTGTGATGCGCTGTGTACTTCAGCCGTCGTAGTACGAATTCCAAGCAGTGCTGCCAGCTGCTGTGCAATGTAGCTTGTAATGGGCCAAACTCTGACATCTCCGAGTGGTGCCAGAGCTTGTTTGGTCCTTCTTGCTCCCCCCTTCCCCACATTCTAATAGGGTTATCACCACAATGGGCTGTTTCTCAGACCAAAATGAATGTGAGGAAGGGGTAGGCAAGCTTCATCACTACAAGGAATCCAACAACTACACGGCATTAGGGCATACAGAGTGTTATTAAAGCTGCTGCAAGTATGGCAGTGCCTGTATACTTAACATTTGTTGGAAAATATATTCTTTGAAGCTTGTATTAGATAGATAGATAGATAGATAGATAGATAGATAGATAGATAGATAGATAGATAGATAGATAATTTTCTATCTGATTAATTGATTCATCGAAAAAATAATCGCCCAACTAATTGATTATGAAAATATTAATTATTTGCAACCCTAATAATGTTTTAAAATTTTTAAAAAAATATTCTTTGATATTTTCTGGTACCTTTTGATCTATAAAAAAAGAAGGTGTTAAAGTACTGCCCATAGCAAGCAACCAGATCTAGAGCAGAATATTCTGGCTAAATCCTGAAGATTTCCTATGATTATTAATGTTTGTCTTTTGCACTTGGATTGTGATATTTTCAGTTTTGTATTAATATTGTACTATGAACTCATTCTTACAATCTTACAGTTGTCATATAAGTTGTTGTATATACCGTGTTTCCCCGAAAATAAGACACTGTCTTATATTTTATTTGGCTCAAAAAAACGCACTAGGTCTTATTTTTTTTTAATGTACAACAATCCACACTTATTACCGGGAGAAGATTTACAAGACAGGAGTGATTGTCAAAGTTAAGAATATGGTGATCAGGGCAATCAGGGGTGTCGTACCTTTCCAAGAGTAATTTGGTAACAAATCGCTGTCCAGAATGAGTGAAGCGCGCTTTCACTATTGATTACTATTGATTGACTATCATCACAGGTGGAGTGCATTTGGTATCACTCCGCTTGTGACTGGAGACGGCGCTATAGAGGAAGCATCGGCTTATGCGGCTCTGCTCCCTCCGGTGCCGCCTCGCTTCCTCTAGCGCTGGCTTTGTTGGCAGCGCTTATTCTCTCCCACGGCTCTTCAAATTCCCCCTTATGCCACCACCGGCCCAGGGATCGGTCACAACCAGGTTTTATTTTCGGGGTAGGTCTTATATTTTAGCAATTCCCAAAAATAGTACTAGGTCTTATTTTCGGGGTAGGTCTTATTTTCGGGGAAACAGGGGTAAGTATTACTATTTGGACATTTAGAATTTAGAAAATAAAATAGTTGTTAAGCGCTTACTGGTAACTTAAGCAGCTCTGTCACAGTACATCCTGCTTTGAAAATAGAACATCCTGCAGATATTCGGCTATTGGTCTGTGTAGGGTTTTTAGATTGTAAGCCCTCCTTACCATCTTGTCTTGAATTGTATTGTGATTGTAATGTCTTCCTTATATTGTAAAGCGCTGCGCCAACTGTTGTCGCTATATAAATCCTCTATAATAATAAGAAGAAGAATAACTCCTAACTAGTTATGCATGGTTGTGAGCACAATATTGCATGCACATATTTTTCAGCATGTTGTAAAATACTAGCAAACTTTCTCTTTTTACTATAGACAAGAGAAACAAAATGCTCAAAAACATGCACATTGTCTCAGTGTGTTGGAGGAATCCTGTAAAATGTCCCAGTGGTATACAGTCCCAATGAACACCAACAGATGTCTTACCACTAGTCTCAATTACTGATCTGCTTGTATACAGCGACATGAGGACTCAGAATTGCTAACTACATGAATTTCTATCAGTTAGCCCCCTTCCATTGTAACCACTGGCACATGCAGAGTCAAAGGATTCCCTAACCCTTTTACACGCATAATTAGAATGTATCAGAGTCTTATTATATATTGTCACACCACACCTTCATGTTCAGATAATGCTGGCGGTATGTGTTCTCTTATATGACACAGTGGTAATTTATCCTGATATCCTGTCTTCACCCTTTGCAGGTAGTGAGTATGACGAGGAAGAAGTGGACTATGAAGACTCAGATAGCGATGAATCCTGGACCACAGAGAGTGCCATTAGCTCTGAAGCAATCCTGAGCTCCATGTGTATGAATGGAGGGGATGAGAAGCCATTTGCCTGTCCAGTCCCTGGATGTAAAAAGAGATATAAGGTAAGATGGGACATGAAGCTTTGTTGTAAGAGGTTGTAAAATCAACACACAACTGAACTATAGAGGGAAGGTAACTTCTAACAGCTTTTCTTGGTTTGGGCTATGCAATACCTCTTATGTGATGCACAATATTTGATATAAACTCCCACATATACTCTAATAAAATATGGCGAAAGCATATGCAAAAGGATCTGTCACAGGGCCATGGTGGTCATCAAATCTGACCAATGTGACTGTTCAGTGTGGGTGACGAGTAATGTGGTGTAGAGGACAATAAAAAAAACTTGTGCAGGAACCACATGCATGGACAGATGACCATGTCTTCCATCTTGTCTTTATGATATATGTATGATAAATACAGGGCCTACTTATCAGGATTGCCCATGACTGCGTGCTCAGTCTATGTATGCACACGTTCAACTATTATATCAATTAAATTGAATCTAAAGCAAAAAAAAAAATTTTACATTTTGTATAGAGTGGAAAATATCTAGAACTCCTATCTGGTTTTAATTGCTATCTGTGTCCTCAATGGATAGACTTACCCTCTCAATATATTCTAGTGACCAGTGTCACCGGGGCTGAAAGTGAGAGAAAATCCCAAATTTTAATTTGTCACTACAAAAGTATCATCTTCCAGTAGGAAGACTTGCTTCAATGACAACTGTCTAAGAGGGAAGAGACTTTATTTTGGAGTGACTTACTCTGATTCCTAGTGTCTATGGGACAGGAAATGATGGCAAAACAACCCGACAGGTGTCTTTAGATATATCTTATGTTCTCATATAGATAAAAATTCATCCCCCAAAATGTACTTTGGGCTTATCGTTCAGCCAGCATCAGTTCACCGGAAATGAATGACATCATTGTAATTTTGACTGCTCACCGTTGTAGTAGAACCAGCTCTGGAATTCTGGAAGTTCTGATATATTGAAGCCACGAATATGGCAATAGCTAGTTACCGCTTTTGTGTACATAGCATTCCAGTACCCCTGTATACAAGGTAGAGATTTTTGGAGCTCTTAAAAATAAGTATGAAAAGTAGCTGGGGCATCTGATTTAAAATATTTTTTGGCAAATACATACATGATTTAAACCTTAAAGTGACACAAAACCCAGAAGTGAAATCCTAAAAATGCATTTAAGTACCTTAACTATTAACAAATATGTAGCTTATTTGTATATCACTCAGATGTAGATCCTCAAATCATCTCTGAGTTCATGCTGACACTGTCCTTTCTTCGGGAGGGTGGCTACTTTTGTTCCCCCTGGTCCCTGTCTGTGTTGTAAAGTAGTCACTGCTCCAAGCTCACTCCTGTGATGGACTACAATCGCAATACAAGTTAGTAAACTACACATGAGATTGTAGTTCATCACAGGAGTGAGCTTGGTGTGGTGGCTACTTTACAACACACACAGGGACCGTGGAGAACAAAAGTAGCCACCCCCAGAAGGAAGGATTCAGTACAAATTCAGAGATGATTTGAGGATCTACAGTCGAGTGATACACAAATAAGATACATTTTTGTTAATAGTTAAGGTATTTAAATGCATTTTTAGGATTTAACTCCTGAGTTTAGTGTCACTTTAAAGTTTAATAAAGTCTGGAGTACTGTTAGTATGTTAGTTAAGTGGTAACCTGTAGCTCATCTCACCTTTAAGAGACACTATACATATAATGTAGTAAAGCACAGTGGCTTAGTGGTTAGCACTTCTGCCTTGCAGCACCAGGGTCCTTGTTTGGAATCCAAACCAAGATTCTACCTTCATGAAGTTTGCATGTTCTCTTTGTGCTTGCATGGGTTTCCTCCGGGTACTTGCTCACATTTAATACACATGCTGGTAGGTGAATTGGCTCCTGTCTAATCTGGCCCTAATATGTGTATGTATGCATGTGAGATGGGGACCTTAGATTCGGGAAATGATGTAACAGTACAGTATTTAAAGTGCTATGTAAATTGCTGGCTTTACCTGCAATAGTACAAAATAATAAGTATATGAAGCCTACACGCCAACCCCACTTCAGCTGGTAGTAGGGCGAGCAAAGGGCGCCCAGAACCCTGCAGCACAGACCTACTCTGGCCAGGTGCCAATATCTGCATCACATCCCAACCTGGGACTGTGATGACCTCCCTTCTGGTCATGCTGATAATCATTTTTACTAATTTAGCCAAGCTTTAAGACTTCGCAGCTGGTCACAACAAATTAAAGGAGTCTTCTCTTTTATTAGAAATACAATTATTTTAAACAGGTCGTTCCACCTTACTTTCCAAAGCTAGTACCTTCTCCATCCATTTCATTGCATGGCTTAGAATCTCCCACACGACACATGTTACAGTCTTGCTGGAGGCTTTTTGAAATTTTGTTCTGCTCCCTTCCATGCACACCTTCATCTTTTACTTGACAATATAATTGCTGGCGTTTTCAGCTGCTTTCCTAATTGCCTTTGTCCCCCGTTCATGCCTAGAGGTACATGCACATTTAATATTGCGTATTGAAAGGGAGAGACTGTAAATAAAAGCGTATTAAAGCAGCAATTAAATGCGGTGTCCCTGTCGCTGCGCCTGCAGAGGGGGTGCCTGGGGCTGTCGCTGCTTTGACTGGCCCTCTTTCTTCTGTAGCCTCTTGACTCTCTCAGTAACACTTGTGTCTCACATGATGTTTATTCCTGTCCGTTTAAACCTCTAATAGTGTGAACATATTTATGGCGCAGCCAGATACAATAAATTAGTGTTAGCCTGGTATTCTGTGGTACACCCAGCTACTCTACTGTATGCGGCTCTTGTTTTTAATTATGGCACCATTAGTGCACCCAGAGTTCCTGGCTGATGGCAGCTGTCAAGATGTTTTTTTTTTGCCTCTTTGTCTGGGACTGGTGGTCAGCTCTTTGAGACTTTCAAAAATGCCACCAATGGTTATTAGACAGACGCATCCTTTCCTTTTCAAGGATACAGTTTGTTTATGAGGAAAGTGCTGGCAGTGGGAGGGTGTATAGTAAACCAGACAATGTCTTCAGCCAGGAAGCAAACAAGCCATTGTGACTGTAAGAAGGGTGCATTTTCCCAGGGGGCATCTGCCTACTGCAGCAAGTGTTCCTTCAGAAGAGAAAAGCTGGAGGTAGAGGTCTGTAATTTGCTACATCCTGTCTGTTCTCTGTTTGACTGCCAGCCCTCCTTTTATTGCCCAAATAAGCAAACTGTTCCTGCCTGCTTTTCCTATCACACCACCTTCATCTCCAGTGCACAAGGACTGTCTCAAGGATATCTTGCACACCATTAAGTTACAAGGGGAAGGAATTAATGAGGCACGAGAAAGCTGACAAACATGGAGAGGGCAGGAAATAAAAAGTAATGATACAGGGAGTTGAATAAACATAAGGTGTGCTTTTTTCTTCCTCTCCAAGGCTTTTGTGTCAGGTATCTTGTCAAACACAAGATCAAATATTCCATTTTATTAAAGAGCCCAACATATATTATAGGACTGTCCCTTCCACAGTATCTCGCTTTCCCAGCCAATGTCTGCAGCATCCAAGTTCTTGAAAGGTTTGATTAAGTGTGACCAGTTTGGATAAGCGCTTGCATGGTATCAGAAATATAATCTGCGCTAATATTAGTATAAAGACACAGCAAGCAAGTATATGTGAAACAACATGGCCTGTGGTCTACCAGGGAATTAAACCTAAGGAGAAAACAATATTATCCTGTCATAAATAATATCTCACCTATGGCCATGTTTAGGTTCAATGGCATTAAGTGTTCAGGCTGGGTTCCTATTGTTGCGCTGCCGCAAGCACGTTAACATGTTATGCCGTGCGTTACCATGCACTGTGCTAAGGCAGACCGAAAGAGTGACCTAGCTCACCACAAAAGTGCATGCAGCATTTTCGGAAGTCGCACGACAATGCGTGTTAGTGTGTTGGTACATAATGTAGTGCACTGCAACGCAGTTTTAGGGTTAAAGTGATATTAAAGCCACATTGTTTTTTTCATTTCTTCTTTAAGGAGACCTTTGCTGGAGGCTGTTGTTTAAAAAAAAAAAAAAAAAAGTTTTTCATTCCTCGTTTTCTAGTGGGTCCCCACCATGCTCTTCCCCCCGCCCCCTGCACGGGTGCCACCATCGTTCTAATGGAGGCACCAGTGCGCACTCGTCCCCGCGGTGGCTGTGTGCGTCTATAGACACACACAGCCCTGTGGTAGGCCACGCCCTTTACTTCTTTGATTGATGGCAGGAGGAGCCTACAGCTCCTCTGCCATCAGTATCCTCTACCCGCAACCCGGAAATTTGGGGTACGGAGGGTCGCTTCAGGACCGGCGGCGGGGATGAGCGCAGCTGACAGCTAAGTCTGGGGGGGACTGGGGTAAAAAAAAAGGTGCTGGGCTGTTTTTACCCTAATGCAGTGAATGCATTAAGGTAAAAAACGTCCAGACCCTAATACTACTTTAAGGTTATGCATTGGAGATTTTAATTAAATTAAGGAAAGGGACAAAATATATTGTTGGGTTAGGGGCTAAATTTTAACCCCAAGCCCAATGAATAAATGATTTCACAGAAAAATCACACAGCTTTTAACAAAGACTCACACATTTTTCTAATTGTATTCAATCGGAAACGTTTGAAACCTGTGTAAAGTTTGCACGAAAGAATTATAAATAGATGTATGTTAGGTTCCTTCCTGTGTGTTTTCCTTCCACTTTTTTTTTTTTTACAGATGCCGTACTGAGATATCTTCAGAGCCACAATTCACAGTCAGCCATGTTTTTAGCTTTTAGGAATGTTGCCTGAATTCATCATTTGTCATCCTTATTGCAGTTTACCCAGGCAGTAAAACCCCTTTACAAGATTGGCAGTGTTCTTCCCCTCATTCCTCCATACCTTGGCAAACTCCACCAAGACACACAACAAAATGTTGACATTAGCAGAGTGGAAAAAGAAGTAGCAAGTCCCCATTAATTATAGCAACAGAATTTATTTCTCTCTTACTCACTCGGATCCGGCTCCAGCTTTACTTTGCTTACCCCCTGCCTGTTGCTTGTGTGCTGTACAGGTTTTATGAGGGCTGAACTAAATCTTGTCCTCAGTCATAATTCATGTTCTCCCCTTTTCCTGCAGGTGTGGCTTCTGCTACTAATACAACCACAAAGAATTACTCTTACATTTCACTTTGTAGACTTAGCAAAAAAAACGATTTACTTATCAATTCCAAAGCTGTTGTTAGTGTATGATCTATCAACACATTTTTCTGGCACGATGCCGGGAGATTGCACTATAACAAGTGTTAAAGTGAACCTATACTTACATCTTCAGCTTGGCAGTCTAATAATATCATTAAAACACTTATTTGCAAGCAATATAATAATATATATATTCTTATATATAATTAT
>NW_017306272.1:3932257-3951705 GCF_000935625.1 Nanorana parkeri
ATTCTTATATATAATTATATATAATTCCTGATTAGAGGCAGCAGAACAATTTTGCAGATGTGACAGTTCCTAGGCATGCTCATTTCTTCCAGCTGAACAGGAACCTTAGGAGTTTTACATCATTGGGGGGTGTCCTGTCCACTCTTGCTTCTGATCCTGTGAAATTCATCTTTTGTTGAGAAAAAAACAGTCCCCACCAAATGTATTATATGTTGCAAAGATTTTTAGCAAACTGAATTGCAAATCCTTACCTGTCTCTGGTATGACAGAATTGATATGGAGCTTAGCATGCCCTTACTAAGCCAACTAAAGGTGGCTATACACTTTTGTCTTGCGATGGTTGTAAAGTAATTAAAAAAACGTACGATCTGCCCATCTTGGACAGGCAGATCGTACTTGCGACTATCGCAAGCCCACCCCGCTGAGACAGGCTTGCGCGGGATTTCCCGCGATTATCGTACGATAATCGTACAGTGTATGGGCACCTTAAGAAGGAGGGTCTGTCTTTATTATCACCACCTGATCAGTTTTTGGACAGTAGAGAATCACAGCAGCTGAAATGCAGAATTACTTTTAATAACATTTAGAAACAAAATGGTTTGTGAAGCAGTTACATAGGTTTCATTTTAAGTTTTTAGTTTTCATTTAAAGGGCATCGATCTAGAAAATGTTTCTGATGGAGGTCACCATTGTCTGACTCAGAAGCTGTATGCCAATTCCAGGTCAATAAAGTACCATTGTAAGTCAGGTGAAGAATTGGAGCTAGTATGCAGCTTGTAAGTTAAAGGTTAATTCCAACTTTGGAAAAAAAATCAATAAATGCACCCACATTTATTTTTTACATTGAAGCCTGCAGAGCACTGCAACTGCGGTCATTGGACAAGCTCCTGCCAACTACTCCCCCCGCTCCAGTTTGGTACAATGGTGCAGACTTTCACTTACGGGCTGGACGGAGTTATCAATGTAGTACGACAGTGGTGACTGAGATCTACGAGTCCCTCTGCTGCGGTAACAGTTGGGACATCTTTTCATTCACAGATCCTGCAAATTGATTTGTAAACCAATGATGTGGCTGTGTGGGCAGGGCTGTCCTCTGAATCCCCATGATTCAGTAAGGGCTGGCAGAATGGGAATGGGGGGCTGGGGGGCATGTTTTGCCAACTAGTATCATGTATAACATGGTCCAAAAGGTGGAATTAGCCTTTAAAGGGTAATTCCACTTTCACAGGTGAATTTGGGAAAATGGAATTACCCCTTCCAATCTGTCCCCCTCTCCCTTGACCTGACCGCGTTGACCAATGGGAAGCGCTTTTTAGCAAGGAGGGGGGAGAGGGGTCTAGATCGTAGGAGGTTATTCAATTTACCCAAATTCAGTCTGCTAATGTTTCCTCACTGTCCTATCACAGGCTGGGGGGTGGGAAGTTGACCTAGCCCTATTGCTTATGTGCAGTAAAGAAAAGTTAGGTCACTGCTGACCTGGCTGTGTTTTGTGGCAGGGCTGTGTAAATCTTAGGAATGTATGAACAGAAAGACTTTGGCAGGTGAAATAGTTTTCATGTATGTATTTCAGTTTTATATTTAGCTGTTTGTCTGGAGTTCAGCTTTAATACGAATGAAAGTGGAAACAAGACAACAACTACTAAATGTCATTTTCAGTGCATTACGTTCTGTGTTCTTAGGAAGGTAACAGCAGCTACATTAAGGTGCCCATACACTGTGCGATTATCGCTTGATAATCGCGGGAAATCCCACGATCGTACGATAATCGCAAAGTGTATGGAAGGCGTGCAACCGTTTTTACTGTACGGTCACACGTCTTTTGTCTAAGGAGCATGCTAGAAAACCAGCTGAAATCGTAAGATCAATGCCGCACGGGCCGGTGTGCACACGCACACACTGCCCGTTCAGCATTGCGGTCATCGGAAGCCCGCCCGCTTGCGATGATCGCAAGTACGATCTGCCTGTCCAAGATGGGCAGATTGTACGTTTTTTTAATTACTTTACAACCATCGCAAGACTAAGGTCTTGCGATGGTTGTAAAGTGTATGGCCACCTTTAGACTGGTTCTGTCTCACACGTCTCATATGATTTTTGAGTCAGGTGTGAGCTCTTTATGGTGTCAGGTATGTGGGCAGGAAGCCGCTTTTACAAACTCATTTATTTTTGCTGAATACCCGTCTTTGGTGCAGAAGCCGCAAGCGATAAGAACAGCAATATATTTGTCTTCAGTGATCAGTGCAGCTGCACGGACTTAACAAGCGGGTGGTATTTATGATCTGCAGAGTTTACTGCTCATCATGTCACATTAACAGAACATTCTGTTCTTTTTATATAAGTGGAAGATGATTTTTATTTGTTTGTTTCATGTTGTAAAAACTCTCTTGTCCACACATCTTATGCAGAGAATTCATACCAGCATTTCCTTAATACGCGGTCTAGAAGATTAGAGCCACGGGATGTGTCAGAGAGAAGCAAAAATGAATGTAGTGGGTGCAGTAAAAATAAACATCTGATTAATGTTGAGGGAAACATGTTAATGATTGCCAGTGTCTAATGTTTCAAAGGAGGGATTTTACAGTTTAAAGAATTGAGTTCTCGGTGCTTATTTGCTAAAAGATGCTTTGTGCAATTCTGCACTATAAGCATAGCCATATCTATCCAGTGCCACTTCCCTGGTGTAGCAGGGGTTTTACAAAATGTTAGAATATATGCAGTATATTGTGAAGACTGATTGCCCTGTCTGAGGAGTAGGGTAGTGGGGGCCGGTAGCACCATTGCTAGTAAAAATCAGCTTGTGCTCATGATGAGGATGGTGCTGCAGGTGGCCGAGCAGTTTAAAGCAGGCTCCAAGTAAAATTTTTAGTAACCCTTGCAGAGGGGCTACCCCCACACTGCAACGGTTAAGTGCCCGTGTAACAAATTTATACTCACCTGATCCTTGCTCTTAGAGGGGGGAGAGGGGGCCCGATTGGAGGACGTAATTCCATTTATACTCACCTGATCCTTGCTCTTAGACGTGTACCTGGTGCCTCTCTCTCCCTCCGCTGCAGCGGTCTAAGGTCGCATAACTCATCACCTTCTATACACTGTGCATAAGATGAGAGGACACCAAGAGAGATTCCATCACTGCAGCATAGGAGGGGACAGGTAGGAGGGAGCACTATCATAGCCAGCTGGCTCAGGGGATTGCAGTTATTTTCCTCCCTAGACCAAAATGAGCACTTATTCCCTGCTGGACGAGGGTTGCCCCACTGCAAGGGTTACCAAGTACACTCCTCCACTGAACAACATGATTATAGAGTTTTCACATGTCAGCATTTCTGAAGATACGTTTACCTGAAGGTTGGCTCTCTTTATAGCTCTTGAAGACAAACAGACCAGGTTCACCTTTACCTGGGTTCTAGGACGTGGGAGCCGTGTTTGTCAGCTCAGCAAACAAGCCAAGCAAAACTCTGATGTTTTTCTCAGCAAAGTCTTGAAAAAAACCTTGTTCAGTTATGTCTCTGATAACTTGAATGTGACTGCCTGCTGATTACTTATTACAGTAACCTCACATGCATTCATATGCATTGCACCACCTCACTCCCAACATCTTTGCCATTTTCTATACCCAATTAGATAAAGCTCCACCCACCCTCTACAGGAGAGAGAGGAAGCCTTCTCCGTATTCCGATTCCCTTTATCCACGGATAAATGAAATATAAAAGTTTTACTGGTCATCACTTTATTGCATAAGGTTCATCATCCTAATATTGTGATGTATTCCAGTCTAATGCCTTTAGTCAAATGTGTCACTGTTACCATGTGTGGTGTCTGTTTCCCCGATTCTTCAAATAAGGAATTACCGAATGAAACAAACCTCATATACATATGTTATAGGGCAGGATAAAGCACTGGTATAGTTAAAGTAGACCATGCGTAAGATAATGTAATAATATAAAACCAGCATCTCATTGGTTGTTGTGTGCATCTCCTCCTGTTTTCATTTCCTCCAGTTGGTAGTGAGACAAGGCCACTGGATCAAGTTAATGTTATTGGGTTCCTCATACTACATGGCTCACCTTGTCATTTGGTCACTATAGGCCTCTATACTCTTTACTTTAATTTCTGCATGTTTTTCAAGTCAAACTCCAGGAAAAAAATTATAATTTACACACAGCCCTGGGTGTTTAAATGATCACTAAAGTTGCAGGTTTTGTGTAGAGAGTTGCTGCAAAGTATAAAAAAAACTCAACTTGCAACATGTGTTCTCCTGCACATAATGCTGGGCTTCCGGGAGCATTGGGGGTGAGGGATGTGACTCGAGAAGTGCTCTGGTCACATCACCCACGCCTCCTCACTACTTACCCATTCACAACAAGCCTTGTATTTATTTTAAAGTATACAAGGTGTTCTGTGATTGGAGAGGAGGGGTGGGTATGTGACATTATCTCTTCTCTTTAAATCACAGAATGCCTTGTATTCTTTGAAACAAATACAAGGCACTGTATGAATGGGCAGATAATGAGGAGGAACAGATAATGTGACCGGAGCACTTCACTGCTCGAGTCGCATCTCTCACTCCCTGCAGTGCTTGGAAGCTCGGTGCTATGTGTAGAAGACATGCTGCATAGTAAGATTTTCATACTTTACAGCAGCCCTCCACACATGACATACAACTTTTAGTGATAATTTAAAATACCTAGTGTGGCGTGTAAATTATCATTCCTGGAGTTCGGCATTAAGATGTGTATATTTTTGTCCTTAGTTTGTCTTACCTAAAGCACAGTTGCACTTTGATTTTCCTCTGCTACAGTTAAAAGCATAGTTCACCTTTTGGAAAAATATAATAAATGCACCAACAATGATAAAACAAAATGTGCATTTATAAAATGTTTGCATTTAGGCTTGAAGAGCATGGCAGTCGCAATCAGTATGTCACATGTGCAATGCACAAGTTCTTGCATTGCTTACCCCCAGCCCCAGGTTTGTACAGAGGTACAGACCTTCTGTTATGGGGCTGGAGGAAGTTGTCAGTGGACTACAATTGTGGTGAAATCACCGTCCTGCTGGAAATGTGCCCTGCGGAGTCCCTCTGCCATGGTAGTATTTTCATTTATCGACCCTTGTAAATGGATGATGTCGCTGTATGGGAGGAGCCATGGACAGTTGCACTAAATTCAAATAACAACAGAATGCTGTTAGAAGATTTACCCCGCAATTTATTTTTTATTTTTGGGGGGGGCAGTTAGGGGGATGCTGTATGTGACCATGCAGGATACACCCCAAATATGTATATAACATGAAATATGGTCTAAAAGGTCAGGTCTCCTCCCCGTCCGCAGCCTGTGACTGGATAGTGAAAGGAGCTCATCTCTCTTTCACTTTGCTCTTTTCTATCAGCATGTCTCTTGTTAGTCCGTGAGGACTGAAGCACAACTGACCAACTCCTTCTCCTGCTACTCCCTTTCTCAGTCTGAGCTCTACAATACAGGGACTGCAAGAGGCTGATATCAAATCATATTTAGATACTTACACTACCTGCATTAAAATAACATCTATGACGTATTCATAATCACAGAGCATCATTCATGTATGTCTTTTATATCTGCCTAGAGTTCAGTATTGATGTTATACATGAGCGGTATGTAAAATTGAGGCAGATTCTTTGCTAGGCTGTGGTTAAGCAGTAATAAGATGTAGGTCAGATGGTCGGGTTAGGATGATTTAGCCTCTGCAGTCATGTTCTAACTAACACTTCTTTTCTCACACAGAATGTAAATGGTATTAAGTACCACGCCAAGAATGGCCACCGAACACAAATACGAGTTCGTAAACCCTTCAAATGCCGCTGCGGGAAGAGTTACAAGACAGCTCAGGGTCTCCGTCACCACACAATCAATTTTCATCCTCCCGTCTCTGCAGAGATTATCAGGAAAATGCAGCAATAAAAGCTGAAGACATCTGTGCCAAGAAACCCTCACCAGCAGATGAGAATTTCACAATAGCCACCTTTTCATTTTTTCTGGGTTTTTTTGTTTTGTTTTTTTCCTTTCCAATGTATTTCAGGGGAAGAGCTCAAAAATCCCATGAAACCTAAGTTTCTGCGCATGCTTTAATCAAAGAATTCCATTTGTTTGGAGTTGTCTGTCTTGCAAAGTGTACCTGTCTCCCATACAGAGCGGAATCAGCATTATTGTGTCAGGTTAGTGATAACTAGTGACATTGCTGCGGTCTGAAGCATTAAGTGCCTCAAGCCACAGCGATATAGCTTCATGCCACTGACTCCTGTCCCCGGGAAGCTTCATTCAGTGACGAGCTTCATTCTTGGACAACCTACAGAATGGCTTCTCCCCTTTTGTATGGGCAATAGGTACTTCTTAAAAATGTCCTTTTTGTACTTTGCACACATTAAGTCACAAGACCCATTTTCATTAATTTAATAAGGTGCTACAATAGTAATATGAAGAATTATGTTCTTTGGGGGAAATGCAGATTCCCTCTCTCCCAAGGTGTATGTTGTGGTGTTTAGATGTGACAGTGTTATGTGAATGGGAAGAGATCATGGCACTGAACAAACTTTTTTTTTTTTTCTAAATGTAGGGAGATACTAATAAGTTCAGGAACATTGGCCTAGTTTAATCATAATGAGTGAGGAGGGTTCAGCACACTGCCGCATCTAGTTAATGACTGTTTATTCTCTATATAGTTACAAGTAATATTTACAGCTTCATATAATACCATTGTACAGAGAGCAATGAAGTGCTATAGCCAACAGCTTGGGCTGGTTATACACCGAGAGATGTCCCCAGCTGCCCCCTACAAGTATTAATAGGCAGATTTTGCATCCCAGCCCTTTCCCCAGCAACCAAATTAGCAAAAAAAATGGCTGCGATTGCAAGGGCTTACCAGCAGGGGGCAGCACAGGGTGTAGGAAAGTAACAGGGCCCTCCTAACCCTCCTGTATTGAAATGGTATTGTCAACTGTATTGTCTCCCTCCATTTTGTAAAGCACTGCGCAAACTGTTGGCAATATATAAATCCTGTGTTATGAATAATAATAATGTGCCTACATTCAGCAGCAAAAACACTGACCTGGATGGCCAGTCTTTGTCATTTGTAGGATGTAGTAAATTGGCAATCTAGCAAAACTAATGGCTTGCAGGGCCACAGTGACAACAATTTTGAATATATTGCATACATTATTAGAATCATTATTAGTCTACATACACTAATAGGGCACCGCATAGAGCAATAGTAGCGTGTAACAGCATATGACAACCAATCAGATTTCAGTTGTTGTCGAGTCAGTGAAGGATTTATTCTGGTCGTATTGGGTTATTTTACTTTGTACATTGCCCCTTCCCTTTTTGAATAAGCCCAGTTGACCCAATACTGTGACTTGATAATTTTGGCCACAACAACACTCTTTGTTCTATACACAGGATATGTTCTTGCCCAAGTAGATGTAAAATGGTTTCCTCACAATGGGCCAGCCTTTAGTGTAGTGAGACTAATTAAAGAATATTTCTTACTAGATGCTGTGTTACTGCACTTCATTGCTCTTTACACCAAGTTATTAAATGAAAGCCCCCTGCAGTTTCCTTCCTTGTCAGGAATATTCAATGTAATCATTGGAATTATGAGAAGATTGGGTGGCCAGGGTCACATTTTAGTTATATGCTCCCCGAGGCAACTTTTGAGGCTGCACCTTATGAGCACTGATCTTTATAGCTGCATATAATTTAGCCATTATACAACACATCAGATATAAATAACTGACATAAAAATGTCCAAATATAATGGAGTAGATGTCTGCCACCCTTCTAAAATCCTGCTACCCATGGCTCAGGCATGTTTTCCCATGTCTGGGGCTGAAGGTGGCACCAAGATACCTTTATAGAAAGCTGATAAAATGTATGTCTGTAAGTTGCACAAGGCATATGTACTATACATGAGCAAATGAGACACCATTAGCTTCGAAGAAACTTCAGGACGTTTGATTGAAAAAGGAAGTGTGGTATTAGTGACGTTACACTTCATATTTCTAGAGGAACAAAAAAACGCATGTGCCATGTCAGGAAACAGAATAGAACAGACAAGACCTGAAAGGCGGTAATTGATCAGCTTACAAATGGTCTTATGTATGAAAATGTGCCAACAAGAAAACCATAGCAACCAATCAGAATCCTCCTTTCATTTTCAAATGGACGTCGATGGGTTGCTGAGAAATGTTGTTAGCATTCTTTTCATACGAACAGTATTGTCTGTCAGTGTCGGCCTTATTTTAGCATTTCTAAAAGATAACTATCTTTGCAGTTTTGTTGTATTTCTGCAGTCATTTTCTATTTGTCTACCTAGGAGCCCTCGGCAAATGTCCTCTCCTTACTTTTTTCAAACGAGAAAGAAGTAAAGTAACATATTATTACATTAGTAATGTTAATATTATTTGTAGTAACATATTATTATGTTGTTAACATTATCTTAAGATTAGGAATCTGGGCCCTTGTTAGTCAATGTCATTAGTTATAGAAGGACAAACAGAAAAACACAAGAAAGAGCGCTACTACCTGATATTGAATGGCATCTATTCATGAGAGAAGGAACAAATATATATGACTTACAGTTGGAAGTCTGCAAATGTGTCGAGGATGGTGAAACAAGGAACGGTGTACAGAGGAAGTCCAAGAACAAAATACTGCAGCACTGGATGGATGAGGGAGCGCTGTGAAGTTACCTAGCGGCACGCGTGCACGGCTGGCCAGGCCGGGCCACGGCGGCTGAGGGGGGAAGGACCGCGGCGGTTGTGGAACCGGGACCGCGAGCGGCTGTGTTCGGTGCGTGTGTAGTGGAGTCAAATCGATGGGCAAAGTAGACGCTGTGCACAGACGGGCTCGCTGTACGCGTTTCGAGGCACAACCTCTTTGTCAAGTCTTAGGGCAAAGAGGCACAACCTCTTAGATGCCATTCAATATCAGGTAGTAGCGCTCTTTCTTGTGTTTTTCTGTTTACCATTCGAATTTGCAGGGTCCTCTCCCTGCTAGTGAGAGCCTGCACACCATAATTCATAGCCCGTGTTTTTTCCAGTAACCAACTATCAGTTGTGCGCTTATGTGTTTTCGTTTAGTTATAGAAGGACTCCACCCAAAGCTTTTGGAAGGCAGAGGGTTAGGAACTGTGGCTGTTTACTTGTTGGCACAATCTGCCAATCTCAATATCTCACTGTGTTCACCTTCACCTATTACACAGTGTAAGTAAGAGGAGAGGATATCCTCCTTGACTTCATCTGGGAGAACATACCATACAGAATGGACTGGATGCTGATCTGCTCAAAGCTAGACTCCGAATTGAAAGGATCGTGGTAATAGGGGGCAAGAGAAGAGTAAGATTTACACATGTAAATCCAACACTGACTCCATCCAAAGGTGGTGTATTGGTTAAAGGATAGGTGCAGCTGTAAAACACATCACAATCCATTTAGTACATAAGGGTCGGGGTAAGAAAGCATGGAGATGTGGAAGTGGCCAGTGGTACCGAAGCCCAAGGTACACTGTCTGTGTTCTCACCTCTGCCTTGACCTTTACTCCTTGTGTGCCAGCTTATCAAGGATCTGGTCCCCTGATGAACGCCGGGGCTTGGTTACAAAGGGCAAATCACAGACCAATCAATTCTATACCGGGACTTATATGGTACATATATTACCTATATAATCCCCAAAAAAGTGTGTATTAGGTGCACCTATCCTTAAAATATACCGAAATGTAACAGACCTGTTTGAAGGATACCCTCTCAGAGCACAAGCAAGGTCATTCTGACTCTGAGAGGGTTACTTGTACTTAACATGTTCTAATACACCATAGCCAATCAGCAGCTAGACTGCTCCCCCTCCTAATTATGTATGTATGTGTAAAAAATGGGATCTGTTATCTGGAAACCTTCCAAAACTACTGCTACTCTTCTTGAATAATGGATGACATCATGATATAATAAACAAGTAATGTGTCCTCAGAGGCAGCTAACAGTTCATGATTTCTACACTTCCCAGTAGGAGCACTGGTTTGTTAATTAGTCATTATTTCACCAGTTTCTCTGTGAAGGGAACCAGAAAACCTGCACTGTTAGTAGTTCCCAAAGACCAGTTTGGGCAACCCTGTCCTGAAATAATCATGCACAATAATTACATTATGAATAGCAGCAGTATAGAAGCTATGCAGTCACGGATCTGTATTTTATTTCTTTGTGCAGCCACTTGCTGGTAAAATCTATGATTGTGACTCAACCATACAAATACTCTGGTACTCTTTGAGCACCACTGCGTCAATATGGTTCGGTCCCTAGCGAGATCTATGGAGTAATGGGGTGAAGGTCATGCTCCCCTTTACTAAAGAGTCACAATAAGAATAAAGTAGCAGTGGGGCTCATCCTTTCAAAAAAAAATCATGAAAGAAATAAGGTGGTTCCATTGCCGATCTTCTAAAAATGAGAATTGTCTGGAGGGTAACCTTACACTTTAATGTCAATGCTGTTAATTGGTTCAGATAAGAAAAGTCAGATCCCGTTATCCATATATGATCGACGTTCAAGCAAGAGAATCAGCATGATAGCCAGGCAACTATCATTTTCAGGACAGCAATTACAGCTTTTATATTTCTCTCATGACATGTTTCCCTAAATATATAGACAGATAGTGGGCATAGAGTACACCAGATGACTGAAATATCCCTGCGCCTGATAATTGAGCTTTCTGGGTAATAAACTCCATATACTATATGTATGAAACGCTGAACCCGAAAAGTTGAAGAGAAACCTGCCATCTGGGTCTTATTGTGGCTTTTATCTTACGAATCCTGCCATTACTTGACAGGTATGCAATGTGCATTTAATACCAAATTCTCACCACTTCAGAATCGTTAACCTGCCTTACTCGTTAAACTCAGTATATTTGGTATCGGTTGCATAGGTAATGGAAATATAAATAAGAATGTTTAACATATAGTAAAAAATATTTTCATACTTAAATAACATACATATAAAGGTTGTGCTTGCTATTGTTTTCCTATTATCTCGCTTATTCTATTTTTGTTACCATTTAAAGTTCTCAAAAATTTTGCCATCAGCTTGCAAGAGAAGGTGGAAAATGTTTTTACCATGGTGACACTGCATTGACAGGTGCCACATAAGACTAAAAATGTCATTTGTAGCCAAATTTCTTTTGTGGACCAGGTTGTTAATATGTTTGTTATTAAGTGAATTACTAAATGACTAAAGGGTGTGAGCTTTACTCCATGTCAGTGATCCTGTGTTTACTTTATACATCGGATTGGGAGTTCAAAAAAGTATTCAAGTTCCACATTATTGGACCGATTGAAGTGAACAAAATCTATTGAGGTGGCGTAAGACTTACTCCCATTAGTAAATCACTATTTTGGTCATCACTGAGCAAGTTTATTATTTTGAGCAGCATTGCAGGTTTGAGCAACAATGGAATTCTCACCATGCCTGCCTCAAAACTTTTGTAAATTTTGTCAGAACAGCCAAATATTGCAGCACTGACTGCGAGAACGGCCTAATAAGTGTTAGCAGATACTACAGTAAGGGCTACAGGAATGGCCAACCAAGCGTCAGCATATATTGCAATACTGCCTACAAGAATGGCCAACCAAGTGTTAGCAGATATTACAATACTGCCTATGAGAATGGCTAACCAAGTGTAAGCAGATAGTGCAGTACTGCCTGAGAGAATAGCAAAACAAGTGTCAGTGGATATTGTAGTACTGCCTAAGAGAATAGCAAAATACATGTCAAAAGATACTGCAGTACTGCCTGCCAGAACAGCCAAATAAGTGTCAACTGATATTGCAGTACTGCCTGCAAGAAGAGACAACCAAGTGTCAGCAGACATTGCAGTACTGCCTGTGGGAACAGAGAGCCAAGAGTCGGCAGATATTGCAGTACTGCCTGCAGGAACAGACAACCAAGTGTCGGCAGATATTGGAGTACTGACTGCGAGAACAGACAACCAAGTGTCAGCAGACATTGCAGTACTGCCTGTGGGAACAGAGAGCCAAGAGTCGGCAGATATTGCAGTACTGCCTGCAGGAACAGACAACCAAGTGTCGGCAGATATTGGAGTACTGGCTGCGGGAACAGACAACCAAGTGTCAGCAGATATTGGAGTACTGACTGCGAGAACAGACAACCAAGTGTCAGCAGACTTTGCAGTACTGCCTGTGAGAACAGACAACCAAGTGTCAGCGGACATTGCAGTATTGCCTGCGAGAACAGACAACCAAGTGTCAGCAGATATTGCAGTACTGCCTGCGAGAACAGACAACCAAGTGTCAGCAGATATTGGAGTACTGACTGCAGGAACAGACAACCAAGTGTCGGCAGATATTGTAGTACTGCCTGCAGGAACAGACAACCAAGTGTCGGCAGATATTGGAGTACTGACTGCAGGAACACACAACCAAGTGTTGGCAGATATTGGAGTACTGCCTGCAGGAACAGACAACCAAGTGTCGGCAGATATTGGAGTACTGACTGCAGGAACAGACAACCAAGTGCCAGCAGATATTGGAGTACTGCCTGCAGGAACAGACAACCAAGTGTCAGCAGATATTGCAGTACTGCCTGCGAGAACAGACAACCGAGTGTCAGCAGATATTGCAGTACTGCCTGCGAGAACAGACAACCAAGTGTCGTCAGACATTGCAGTACGGCCTGCGGGAACAGACAACCAAGTGTCAGCAGACATTGCAGTACCGCCTGTGAGAACAGACAACCAAGTGTCGGCAGATATTGCAGTACTGCCTGCGAGAACAGACAACCAAGTGCCAGCAGATATTGCAGTACTGCCTGTGAGAACAGACAACCAAGTGCCAGCAGATATTGCAGTACTGCCTGCGAGAACAGACAACCAAGTGTCAGCAGATATTGCAGTACTGCCTGCGGGAACAGGCAACCAAGTGTCGGCAGACATTGCAGAACTGCCTGCGGGAACAGACAACCAAGTGTCAGCAGATATTGCAGTACTGCCTGTGAGAACAGACAACCAAGTGTCAGCGGACATTGCAGTATTGCCTGCGAGAACAGACAACCAAGTGTCAGCAGATATTGCAGTACTGCCTGCGAGAACAGACAACCAAGTGTCAGCAGATATTGGAGTACTGACTGCAGGAACAGACAACCAAGTGTCGGCAGATATTGTAGTACTGCCTGCAGGAACAGACAACCAAGTGTCGGCAGATATTGGAGTACTGACTGCAGGAACACACAACCAAGTGTTGGCAGATATTGGAGTACTGCCTGCAGGAACAGACAACCAAGTGTCGGCAGATATTGGAGTACTGACTGCAGGAACAGACAACCAAGTGCCAGCAGATATTGGAGTACTGCCTGCAGGAACAGACAACCAAGTGTCAGCAGATATTGCAGTACTGCCTGCGAGAACAGACAACCGAGTGTCAGCAGATATTGCAGTACTGCCTGCGAGAACAGACAACCAAGTGTCAGCAGATATTGCAGTACTGCCTGCGAGAACAGACAACCGAGTGTCAGCAGATATTGCAGTACTGCCTGCGAGAACAGACAACCGAGTGTCAGCAGATATTGCAGTACTGCCTGCGAGAACAGACAACCAAGTGTCGTCAGACATTGCAGTACGGCCTGCGGGAACAGACAACCAAGTGTCAGCAGACATTGCAGTACCGCCTGTGAGAACAGACAACCAAGTGTCGGCAGATATTGCAGTACTGCCTGCGAGAACAGACAACCAAGTGCCAGCAGATATTGCAGTACTGCCTGTGAGAACAGACAACCAAGTGCCAGCAGATATTGCAGTACTGCCTGCGAGAACAGACAACCAAGTGTCAGCAGATATTGCAGTACTGCCTGCGGGAACAGGCAACCAAGTGTCGGCAGACATTGCAGAACTGCCTGCGGGAACAGACAACCAAGTGTCAGCAGATATTGCAGTACTGCCTGTGAGAACAGACAACCAAGTGTCGGCAGACATTGCAGTACTGCCTGCGGGAACAGGCAACCAAGTGTCGGCAGACATTGCAGAACTGCCTGCGGGAACAGACAACCAAGTGTCAGCAGACATTGCAGTACTGCCTGCGGGAACAGACAACCAAGTGTCAGCAGATATTGCAGTACTGCCTGCGGGAACAGAAAACCAAGTGTCAGCAGATATTGCAGTACTGCCTGCGGGAACAGGCAACCAAGTGTCGGCAGACATTGCAGAACTGCCTGCGGGAACAGACAACCAAGTGTCGGCAGACATTTCAGAACTGCCTGCAAGAATGACCCGCCAAGTGTCGGCAGATGTGGTTGGTGGCCCATAAAAGGAAATTGCACTGGAGCACAAATAGCAACAGTCAGGACCAACCATATAAGAGTGAGCGCTTGTGTCCATGGGCTTTTGGTTTGTGTTGATGGCATCAGTTTGAGATGATTCTGAAATCATTCAGAATTCACTGACCAGTGCATTTGACTTGCAGTTGAGCTCCTTCTGACCCGCTTCAAGGGGGTTTGCATATTTTCAGACTTGTATGGCAATGGAAAATCCATTTGATACAAACAAATGCCCGTGGATTCAGGCCCTTTAACCATTAGAATTGCATGATGGAAGAGAAGCTATATTTATATATGAATGACTGAATGCCAGGGATGCATATGTGTTTGAAGCAGAATTTCTTCTTGATTTCATATTTCTACTGTATGGTTTGAATGACTGTTGTCCAGTGACTGCTAGAACACTACAAATACATTTCATATATATATATATATAAGAATTATGTGTAAATTTATTTTACACGTGCAGTAGTGTTTTATGATTTGCAAAAGTAAACTTTAGATCCAAAAAAGGGGTGCGACTACATATAGGCCATGACCTGTGTGAAGGTTGGAAAAGCTTAGTGCATTCTAGATATCTAATTCTGACAACTTTTGCAACTTTCGTCCTGAAATGCTGGGGGTCATGTGCTGGTCACATGATCATATTATGCAAGCGACAGGAAGCTGTGTGTTAGTGGTACTAATGTCCATGCTGCCAACAGTATGGCGTCTTCTAGAGGCATTTTTATGTCTGAGAGCAGCTGGGCCTGCATTTCATTGTACAAACCTTTATTTTTACTGTTTGTGGAACAACTTGGGGAATACCACCCAGGAGTTTTATAAAAAAAAAGATTTCTGCCTCGGCAAACTTCATCCTGCAGCGTCTCATTATTTCCAGTTCCAGCACCTCAGCATTCTACATAATTCCTTTTATTAAGAATAACTTTTATACCTTGCTGCAGGTTCTTGACATTTCCCTGAAATGAAAGTCGTTATTAAAGCAAGTTCCGCTGCCAGTCTTCACTGATAATTGCCAGGCACAGGGCTTTGGTTTTGTGTCACATTAGCTGAGTATCACGGATGCCCGATTTTCTAAACAGGTTTGCCGTTAACTGGTGGAGATAAAACTGTATAGAATTTGAAGCATCCATTTTATGTTTACAGTTTGCTTTAGTAAATCCCCCCGTGTACACATCACAGTGTCACTCCCAGAGTTTTGAAGCAAACCGCATTATTACTTTCCATTATTCTCAGGAAAATTGAATTGTTTGTCACCCCAGGTTTTGCCTTTGTTTTCACAAACATGCAATGCTGCCTCTAGTGTTAATTCCATGTTTTGTTTTATTTTATTTCGTCTAAATTGTGAAAATCCTCCATTTTAACATGGAGACATTAAAAGCACTTTGTAGTTCTTGATTGCCAACAAAGCTCATGCTTTCTGCAATGCCAATAATTGTGTTTATTGCACCCCTAAATTCTCCATATTGAAAGGAGGCACGGCTGTGGGGTGGGGATTAGAGTGACTCTCCTTTGATGTTTATAGTGGACTATTTTTAAACCTTTCTTTCTTTCTTTTTTTTTTAAACTGTACTTTCCTTTTGACTTCTTTGTAAAGGTCATTTCATTCCAGATTGAGTTATCTGTTTAGCCTTACGGGTCACATTGGTGAACCAACCAATCGTATGTTGAGCCAAGTGCTGTGTGTTGCAGGTGGTGGAGGTAAAAGTCATCTGTCATTAACATGTCTGGATCATGCCTTGCTTGTGTAATGTAAGACCAGCAGTAATCTTTCATCTGCACAGTGGTGAAGTTTAACAGATTCTGAAATGTAACCATTGAGAAGGTCTTTTCCCTTAGTTTGGTAAGTCAGAACATGATGGCAGTTCAGGGAACCTAGAAGTATAACCCTACCTAGATGATCAGCAACACTGGGCAAACCAAACAGAGAACCATATTTTATGACAACCCCCTTAAGACCTTGGACACTAGATAAAGTGAATGTCATCACAGATCTGACCAAGCAACGTGTCGCTAAAAGCAAGCAACGTGTCTCTAATAGTATGCACGACAAGGTAGGGACACAAATATGAAATGATCTGTGTAAAAGGTAGATGCAGAGGTCTGGAATGAACATAAGGAGCCAGCCCATGTTCTGGTGCAGAGTAGGGGCTTTGATATTTGAAAAAGAGGTATATGGCACATTGTCATGTCCGCTATTAGGGGCATATGGTATTTATAGTATTTGCAATGACAACAGGTTATTTTTAAAGTGAATCTGAACGCCAGACTACTAATCAACAACGCATTAGAATAGCACTACAGCAGCAGTTGAAATAAGCTCTCTTTGACTCCAATCAGTGCAGGCACTGTGGTGTAATTCAATGGGAAGCGTCACAGAGTAACTTGGACTTATGTTGCTCTCAGGCTACCCTGGTACCCCCAATACTTCCCCCTCCTTTCTGCCACAATGCAGCCTTTTCATCTCAGTTTTCTGCCTATGCTCTCACCTGACCGCCTGCAAAATGCAAAAAGAGACTGTCACAGGAGCATGGGGACCGACTCTGGGTGTGGCTGACGTGACAGCGCTATAATAGTGCCATGAGTAGGGCCCTCCTACCTCTTGTACTGAAATTTTATTGTTAATTGTATTGTCTCCCCCTTAGTTTTGTAAAGTGCTGCACAAACTGTTTGCGCTATATACAGGTGAAACTCGAATAATTAGAATATCGTGCAAAAGTTCATTTATTTCAAGCCGAGCTAACGGAGGGGCTGTGCCATGCACAATTATTAAAATTGGGGCAGTGGTTGGCATTTTCATGGTCTGGCCACATTAGCTTTAAATAGCTATTCTGCAGGCAGAATACAAAACAAAGCTGACCGTTTAACAGCTGAACTGTATTCGGTATGTCCTGAATGGAAGCACATTTTCTTTTCCAGTAACATGAATAATAAAGGTTTTCAAAATCGCAAAATAACAGAAAATGAATATATAATTTAACTCCATAAACCCTAATTTGTATAATAAATGGTCACACTAGAAACCCGTTCCAGCAAGTCAATGGATGCTGTCGTTCCCAGTTAAGTTATCTCTTAAAACACTACAACAATTCTCCATAGTGCAACTGCCAGGATGCCTCCTCGTTCCTAGTTATTGATTGGCAGAATGATCCGTACAAATACAAAACCATAAAAAGATTTCTTTCAGTTGCTGAAAAAAAGTTGTAAAGTTTTCCAGACAGCTGGAAGAAGTTTCCTGCAGGGAGGAGAACTCCTAAAATGTCAGCAATGTAGAATAGGTCAGTAGTAAAACAAAGACACTCAAAGCATAAAATAAATCGAGTTCCTCCTGATAAGAAGTTGATATTATATTGACGGCTGTGATATTTCCTATTAAAGTAACGATAACTGCTGGTGTTCAGAATCTGTAAGACTCGCCTAAAGCAAGGCGGTTGTTTCTCTTGGATCAGAATCAGTATATGGTACTTTTCACTTGTCTTGGCTGATCCAGACATGGGGATGAACCAGGGCATCCAGCAAACCCTATTTGGCTATTTGCTATCTGCCGCAATGTTGGCAGCCCTGCAAGGAAAAAGAAAAACCTATGTATCTTTTTTGGCAACGTACTTTATATTCCAGGCAGGATGTTTGCTCAATAGCTAAACAGTTGTAAAATAATATCATTGTTGCATGTAAATTCTTTTCAGCTATAAAACTGAAATTCCAGTTTCTATTTACCTACTCAGTGTGACAGTATTATTAAACAGGTAAGGATGGGACTATTTTGTTACATTGTGTATAGTGAATGTATTGTACTGTGTCTGTGAAAAGTGTGTTTAAATTATATTTTCATATGTTTTGTTGGGGACAGAGTACATTCAGTTTGAAGGTGACAGGGGTTTTATGTTTTCAAACTGAAGGCAAATTAATGAATCAAGAACTCCTGTCAAAGCTGCTTATAAATGTAAATCAAAGTAAAAATAAACTGCCTCTGACTGAGAACAAGTACAAGTGCCTCATTATTTTTTTCCTTGTGGTTTTAAAGGTGATAAGTGTGACTGGCGTATACGCTCATAAAAGAAAGCGAATGGAAGAAAACAAACTATAGACTGTTCAGGCAACAGATACACCTTATGATAAGTCAGTGAACGAACCCCCATGGTTACAATATGTTAAAGTGAGTAGTGTCCGCCAGTGTCAGGAGGGGACCCGGCAGCATACCTCATCCCTCCGGGTGACACCCGGCCTCGGGACGCCCCTGAGCGAGTACGTTTTACAATCACCATCTAGGCAACCATGTGGTATATTCAAAAGCAGTCCCCCCTCCCTACCTATTGAAACCCAATCTGAGTCCTACAATACACTGCAGTCAGATTCCAAAGAGTTCTTTAGATGTGGGATGAGTGTGTCTGCTTCCTGTACCTCCCTTATTCTTAAGAAGGTGAGCACAGTGGTGTAGTGGTTAGCACTTCTGCCTTGCAGCACAGAGGGTTGTTAGAATCCCGGCCAGGTCACTATCGGCAAGTAGTTTGCATGTTCTCCCTGTGCTTGTGTGGGGGTACCCCGGGTACTCTGGTTTCCTCACACACTCCAAAGACATGCTGGCTGGTAAATTGGCTCCTGTATGCAGGTGAGATAGGGACCTTAGATTGTAAGCTCCTTGACGGCATGGACTGATGTGAGTTTAAAGCACTGCATAAATTGTGACCATTATATAAATATCTGTAATAAAATGAAATGAGTCTGATTTACTAAAGGAGTTGAGAAGGTTCACATGAAAAGAGAAAACTTCAATTGTCGAGTCATGAAAAGCAGATTCTGGTTTATTTATTTGACCTGCACATAATTGAAATTAATCTTCACGCTTTTTTATGCGAACATTCTGAACTCCTTTAGTACATGAGCCTCCGTGTGTGAGGGGTCAGATTCAAACTTCCGATGCAGCTCCTCTAAACAAAGTTCTAGAGCCTATTCATAGCACATGCGTTGGGCTGTGTAACGCAGGACAAGCAGAAATCCATTGTTTCCGATAGGCCCAGTTTACACCTACGTGCTGTGTTGATGTGTGCTGGGCGAAAATGCAACATTTCAACACAGTGCAATGTGCACCAGCAAACTGCACGTTATGGAAA